>NC_084560.2:11797920-12015420 GCF_033978685.3 Nerophis lumbriciformis | reverse complement strand
GAGCGAGGTGAGTCTGTAGTGTAATGCCCGCAGCTAAAAGCAACTGCGTGAAAACGCATACTCGAATATCACGATATAGTCATTTTCTATATCGCACAGAGACAAACCCGCGATATATCGCGCATATCGATATATCGCCCAGCCCTACTACCAACTGATTTGAAAGATTTCCAGCCCCAACTTAGCCACAACTCTGAGAAGTAATCACATCAACTACTACACTGTTCATTAGGAAGATGCCAAGTATTGGTATGTTTTACAAGACCCAAAACCAGTGAAGTTGGCACGTTGTGCAAATCGTAAATAAAAATGATTTGCAAATCCTTTTCAACCTATATTCAATTGAATACACTACAAAGACAAGATAATTAACGTTCGAACTGGTAAACTTAGTTATTTTTTCCAAATATGAGCTCATTTGGAAATTGATGCCTACAACATGTTTAAAAAAAGCTGGCACCAATGGCAAAAAAGACTGAGAAAGTTGAGGAATGCTCATCAAACACTTATATGGAAAATCCCACAGGTGAGCAGGCTAATTGGGAACAGGTGGGTGCCATGATTGGGTATAAAAGCAGCTTCCATGAAATGCTCAGTCATTCACAAACAAGGATTGGCCGAGGGCACCACTTTGTGAACAAATGCGTGAGCAAATTGTCGACCAGTTTAAGAACAACATTTCTTAATGAGCTATTGCAAGAAATGTAGAAATTTTAGCACTTCCGGTCAAATGGTTCAGAGGATCTGGGGAAATCACTGCAAGTAAGCGGCAAGGCCGAAAAGCAACATTGAATGCCCGTGACGTTCAGCCCTTCAGGCGCTACTGCATCAAAAACCGACATCAGTGTGTAAAAGATATCACCACATGGGCTCGGGAACGCCTCAGAAAACCACTGTCAGTAACTACAGTTTGTCACTACATCTGTAAGTGCAAGTTAAAACCCTATTATGCAAAGCGAAAGCCATTTATCAACAAGACCAGCACAGCTGGCTTTGCTGGGCCCGAGCTCATCTAAGATGGACTGATGCAAAGTGTAAAAGTCTTCTGTGGTCTGACGAGTCCACATTTCAAATTGTTTTTGGAAACTGTGTCATGTCCTACGGACCAAAGAGGAAAAGAACCATCTGGACTGTTATAGGCGCAAAGTTCAAAAGCCAGCCATTTTATGGGGGTGTATTAGTGCCCAAGGCATGTGTGAAGGCACCATTAATGCTGAAAGGTACATACAGGTTTTGGAGCAACATATGTTGCCATCCAAGCAACAGTATCATGGACGCCCCTGCTTATTTCAGCAAGACAATGTCAAGCCACGTGTTACAACAGCATGGCTTCATAGTAAAAGAGTGCGGTTGCCTGTAGTCCAGACCTGTCTCCCATTGAAAATGTGTGGCGCATTATGAAGCCTAAAATACCACAACGGAAACCCCGGACTTAAGGTACATCAAGCAAGAATGGGAAAGAATTCCACCTGAAAAGCTTAAAAAATTGGTCTCCTCAGTTCCCAAACGTTTACTGAGTGTTATTAAAAGGAAAGGCCATGTAACGCAGTGGTAAAAATGCCCCTGTGCCAACTTTTTTGCAATGTGTTGCTGCCATTAAATTTGAAGTTAATGGTTATTTGCCCAAAAAAAAGATGTTTCTCAGTTCGAACATTAAATATCCTGTTTTTGCAGTCTATTCAATTGAATATAAGTTGACAAGGATTTGCTAATCATTGTATTCTGTTTTATTTACTTGCCTACTTCACTGGTTTTGGGATTTGTAGTACCGGTTTCTAATTGGGTCGGTCATTCTGGACCGTGAAGATTCTGGGCTCATCATCCATCGTCGTAATTATGACACGCTGTCACATTCGGTTCAACAGCCGCTGCATACACATAACAAATCAGTCTGCAATAATTACAAATAAGAACCAACACCACACAAAAGTTTAGAACACAACAATCCCTCCTCAAAAGTTTCAAGTAAACGCCACTTAAAGGGCAACTGCTCTTTTTTTGGAATGTTGCCTATCGTTCAAAATCATTATGAAAGACGTGACAACAGATGTATTTTTTTGTGTGTATTCGAAATAAATAAATAAAGTATTTGAGCTTCTACACTGAAGCTGCTGTTTAGTTCACTTGGTGGCACTTATTGTATCATGCACTTGTGTTACTGTGGTGTTCTAACACCTCTACTTGATGCACAGATTGCTTTCTTTCTCTGTATTTATTTGTTGCTACCTGAGCAAACAGTAAATACCTGCTAGCTTTTCTAAAAGTGTTTTGTTTACATTTTCTTTTAAGTTTATAGATTGCGCATAGAAGGTGTGTGTTGCTGAGCCTGACTTGGACATTATCTGGACTGGACCTGGTTTTAAAAACCCTTTAAACAAATCCAATTTCTTTGACAACATTTAAAAAAAAATAAAAAAATACAATAATATAAATAAATAAAAAACACTTTCTTGGATAAAAAAAGAAAATAAAACAATATAAAAACAATTACATAAAAAATAGTAATTAATGAAAATATTAGTGGACCAGCGGCACACACAATTATGTGTGCATTAGGGACTCTGTCCCTTGCAGACTGTGTTGTCTATGTTGTGGGAACCAGAATATTAGTAGCAGAAAGAAACAACCCCTTTTGTGTGAGTGGGTGTGGATGAGTGTGAATGGGGGAGGGAGTTTTTTTGGGTTCATGTCCTAATTGAAAGTGTATCTTGTGTTTTTTTTATGTTGATTTAATAAAAATAAAAAAATAAATAAAAAAAGTTTATGGATTGCGACGCCTTGAAGTTGATACTTTAACTATTTGCTCATAATTAATGTAGGCACCACCTGTTTTGTATGTGTCTATTTAAAAAAAAAAACACATGACATTGTTCTGGTATGATACATGATACATTTAATTTTCTTTTCACCATGCAAAGCTTCCATCTGCATCGAATCGTAATGTTTTAAAAAGTATTGTTAGTGAATCGTATCGTAACCCATGTATCGAGATTCATATCGAATCGCCATTTAAGGTAGAGATGCATACCCCTAGTAAGTAGATTAGATATAATTATTGAATATGATTAAAATCAAGAGAAAGATTATTAATTTGGTGTCAATATTTAAAGGTGCTGTTTTCAACTTCCTCACAGCAATATTTTTCAAAGCAAAAAATATAACAAGAACACCACCAGCTAGCTGAGCCGGAAGGCAAAGCTCTCAATTTACCGGTCGATCTACGTTCCCATCCTCACCTATGGTCATGAGCTTTGGGTTATGACTGAAAGGACAAGATCACGGGTACAAGCGGCCGAAATGAGTTTCCTTCGCCGGGTGGCAGGGCTCTCCCTTAGAGATAGGGTGAGAAGCTCTGTCATCCTGGGGGAGCTCAAAGTAAAGCCGCTGCTCCTCCACATCGAGAGGAGCCAGATGAGGTGGTTCGGGCATCTGGTCAGGATGCCACCCTATCGCCTCCCTCGGGAGGTGTTTAGGGCACGTCCGACCGGTAGGAGGCCACGGGGAAGACCCAGGACACGTTGGGAAGACTATGTCTCCCGGCTGGCCTGGGAACGCCTAGGGATCCCCCGGGAGGAGCTGGACGAAGTGGCTGGGGAGAGGGAAGTCTGGGCTTCCCTGCTTAGGCTGCTGCCCCCGCGACCCGACCTCGGATAAGCGGAAGAAGATGGATGGATGGTCTATATGACAGGAGCAATCGGCAATTCTTAAGGATCCGATGCAAAAAACATTGGTCATTTATATGACAGGAGTTTTTGCTGCTTTCCGGTTTTATGTAGATATAAAAATAAGAGTTAAATATCCTCTATATGACGTGAAATTCCTACTGTTTTTAGGAATCCTCTGCAAAACAAGTCAAAGATCCACTACAGGACAGGACCTCTCTGCTGTTTTTAATGCTTTACTGAAAAAACGCTGGTCAAAGATCCACCATAAAAATTAGCTTGATGTGGTTTTTTAAAGGAATTCTCTGCAAAATTGCTAGTCAAAGATTGTTGATTGACATGAATGCTATGCTGTTTTTAGGACTCTTCTGCCAAAATGCTAGTAAAAGACCCTCTATATAACAGTAGTGGTCCTCTGTTTTAACGACCTACTGCAAAAACACTAGTCAAAGATCTTTATGTATGAAGCACATTTTTCCCGGGATTTCCAGGATTCCACCACGATTTGTGTCCAAATTGGAAATGCAGAGCAAAATCAGGCGATTCTCAGCGCTAATGTCCTTTGCAGCACTTGGAGACACACGGAAAACACATTTTGTTTGATAGGAATGGAAGGTTGGCGGCCGTTTTAAGGGGACATTTGCTATGTACACGGGTCACGGTGGAGGAAAGACAGCAGCCTAGCAGATAAACTGTTTAGACGGGCCTGTACACAGTGACGACAAAACCCCACACACACCTCATGTCTCTCCTGTCCTTCATGATGAAATGTGTCTTCAGAACCAACATGAATGATGTGGGACCAAATATGGTTCAGAAGGTAACGACAAGTGTGGGTAAATATAGTATTCTATACATTTCTCATGTACTCTAAAATAACAGCCTGCTTCCAACGAAAACTTTCACGAGAGTCATGACAGTACTGATATTTTGCTAATTTCTCGCACTATCTATGCCAACGCTCACCCATCTGAAAACTACCCCTCACCCACAAAAAAAAAAATTGAAGTGAGTTTGTTATCCTGGCTCAATGTTTTTAAACAAAAAAAAAAAAACTATTTTTGGCCAGTACGTTTGATTCCTTCGTTTGATTAAAACAAATAAACCTGATGAATGATGTAAAGGAGATGTGGACATATTTATGACAGCCCAGCTCAGCTCAGTAGGTGACATGGAAAATAATTCACCACTACGTAATGTCGGCAAGGATACGGTTGATTGAAAGTTATGCAACGCAGCTAAAAATTAAAAAATCATCTTTTTTGACAGGAATAAGTGTTAGGAGGGTCCAATTAAATAGAAAAAAAATAAGACTTCGATGAAAAAAGAATCCTAGAATAAAGTCAGAATATCTGAAGAAAAAAAACAACTAAAAATGGTCATACTATTACACAAAAAAAACATAACATTTTAGAAAAGTAAAGTAATATAATATATAAATTTTTTTAAACAAAGTTGGTAATATCCACCCATCCATCCATTTTCTACCGCTTGTCCCTTTAGAGGTCGCGATGGGTGCTGGAGCCTATCTCAGCTGCATCCGGGCATATATTATTAAAAATACTTATAACACTAATATTTATAAAATAATAAAGTTACATTATAACGTTAAAAACCACAAAACCCTCAACATTTTATTATTGCACAATTGTTAGTCTTGTTAATAGTACAAGAAAACCTCACACACACACACACACACACACACACACACACACACACACACACACACACATACACACACACACACACACACACACACACACACACACACACACACACACATTAATATACAAACCCCGTTTCCATATGAGTTGGGAAATTGTGTTAGATGTAAATATAAACGGAATACAATGATTTGCAAATCCTTTTCAACCCATATTCAATTGAATGCACTACAAAGACAAGATATTTGATGTTCAAACTCATAAACTTTTTTTTTTTTTTTTCAAATAAATAATAATTAACTTAGAATTTCATGACTGCAACATGTGCCAAAGTAGTTGGGAAAGGGCATGTTCACCACTGTGTTACATGGCCTTTCCTTTTAACAATATTCAGTAAACGTTTGGGAACTGAGGAGACACATTTTTTAAGCTTCTCAGGTGGAATTCTTTCCCATTCTTGCTTGATGTACAGCTTAAGTTGTTTAACAGTCCGGGGGTCTCCGTTGTGGTATTTTAGGCTTCATAATGCGCCACACATTTTCAATGGGAGACAGGTCTGGACTACAGGCAGGCCAGTCTAGTACCCGCACTCTTTTACTATGAAGCCAAGCTGATGTAACACGTGGCTTGGCATTGTCTTGCTGAAATAAGCAGGGCGTCCATGGTAACGTTGCTTGGATGGCAACATATGTTGCTCCAAAACCTGTATGTACCTTTCAGCATTAATGGCGCCTTCACAGATGTGTAAGTTACCCATGTCTTGGGCACTAATACACCCCCATACCATCACAGATGCTGGCTTTTCAACTTTGCGCCTATAACAATCCGGATGGTTCTTTTCCTCTTTGGTCCGGAGGACACAACGTCCAGTTTCCAAAAACAATTTGAAATGTGGACTCGGCAGACTACAGAACACTTTTCCACTTTGTATCAGTCCATCTTAGATGAGCTCAGGCCCAGCGAAGCCGACGGCGTTTCTGGGTGTTGTTGATAAACGGTTTTCGCCATGCATAGGAGAGTTTTAACTTGCTCTTACAGATGTAGTGACCAACTGTAGTTACTGACAGTGGGTTTCTGAAGTGTTCCTGAGCCCATGTGGTGACATCCTTTACACACTGATGTCGCTTGTTGATGCAGTACAGCCTGAGGGATCGAAGGTCACGGGCTTAGCTGCTTACGTGCAGTGATTTCTCCAGATCCTTTGAGAAAGGTTTTTCTTAAACTGTTTAACAATTTGCTCACGCATTTGTTGACAAAGTGGTGACCCTCGCCCCATCCTTGTTTGTGAATGACTGAGCATCTCATGGAATCTACTTTTATACCCAATCATGGCACCCACCTGTTCCCAATTTGCCTGTTCACCTATGGGATGTTCCAAATAAGTGTTTGATGAGCATTCCTCAACTTTATCAGTATTTATTGCCACCTTTCCCAACTTCTTTGTCACGTGTTGCTGGCATCAAATTCTAAAGTTAATGATTATTTGCAAATAAAAAAAAAGTTTATCAGTTTGAACATCAAAAATGTTGTCTTTGTAGCATATTCAACTGAATATGGGTTGAAAATGATTTGCAAATAATTGTATTCCGTTTATATTTACATCTAACACAATTTCCCAACTCATATGGAAACGGGGTTTGTACATATATGTGTATATACACATATATACATATATGTGTATATACACATATGTAAGAAAACACTTACACATGCACACACATATACATATATATATATATATATATATATATATATATATAAATGAAAATAAATGTTATATCATAGAAGAATAAACTAAAACCCCATGAAATGTTGTTTGAGGAAATATGGAATCACATGGCAAAAAAGTCATATTAAAGGCAATATTGAGGGAACACGGAGTCAAAAAGGCTTAAAATTACGCTTCAAGATGTTTGATTTTTTTTAAACGTAAAGAATAAGTAGCTCCGTCGTTTAGTCATTTTTCTCCCCCAGAATTTTCCAGATCCAAAAATAATCTGCCAAAACTAATCTTTAATTCCGAGTTCATTCTTATTAGTCATGAAAATACTCATATTTAACATGAATTCCATAAAATTGTGGAACCCCCAGAAACAAAAGAGAATCTTTGAATACAACTAAACGCATTAAATGACATAACCACAACACGCTGCAACCTGTGTTGAAAAATTGTTGCTTTTTATACACTCTGGTTCCATGCCAGTGGATTAGTCTTGCATCCTACCTGCTATCATCTCCGAGCCTCAGACCTGATCCTCCCATGCAAATGTGTCTGCTTTTCTTTCACTCCAAAGATCTACAGCAAGTGCGCAACAGTTCATTGACGCAGGCACAAAGGAAGAAAAGCATGGGTGCACAAACTGTTGCGTGCCTTTTTTTCCCTGACTAATAAAAATATAGATTTTTCTGCGTGCGTATTGCAAAGACAAGATGGATTTGACATCACAATGATTGTGTGCATTACATGCTGTTCAACTAGGAGAGTGTGTGTGTGCATGAGTTTTTTTAGCGGTGCCGATGTTTGAGACGTTGAGCAGCAACCACAACAACTGTTAAAGCAATCAGCATTGACGTCACCATGAAGGAGAAGGACTCCAGGTACCGCCGTTGCCGCTGGGATTTTGGATGCGTCAGCTGCCCTTCGACGTTTCATCAGCTGTCAGCACCCCAACACAAACTTGGACGCGAGGAGGAGACGATCATAAAGAAAATAGGACATAATAAAGCAAATTCTGCTCAGTAAGGGGGTATCGCTTCACATATTAGTAATGGGATTTCCTTCCCCTCCACACGGAACAAATTAGGTGCGTCTACTCCGCAAACAAATACAGTGCAGCCTAGACTATTGCTGGCGGGAGTCATGGCTAGCGATAGTGCCAAGGAGAAACTAGAGCTTGAAAAGCATTGCCCTTCGATAAAATCTCCTGTTAGAAGACAATTGGTCCATACATTTGAAATATGTTAACGAACACAGTGAATAAGACTAAAAAGTGGTGGCTTGAGCTAGATGACCAAACCGTGACTTTAAAACTGAGATACTGTACGTACTGTACCCTGATTATGGCGTACCGTTACAACCTCTTATGGACAGACTTGGCAACCATCTTGTAAATCCAATAACAGACTTGAGCTGTGTTAGAATGCATGCGCACTAGAGATGCGCGGTTTGCGGACACAACCGCGGAGTCCGCGGATTATCCGCGGGTCGGGCGGTTGAAAAAAAAAAAAAAAAGATTTTATCCGCGGGTCGGGTCGGGCGGTTGAAATAAAAAAAAATTAGATTTTAAATAGATTCAGGCGGGTGGCAGTTAAACCAATTCGGAAATATATATACATAGTTAAATGTTGTTACCCACATACGAAAAACGAGCAGGCACCTGCAGCATATGCCACAACAGAAGAAGAAAAAAAAAAGAGATGGACACTTTTACGGAGCGGAGAAGGGACGCCTCGCCGGGGTCCGGGACCGAGGCCCCTTCCCCCGAGAGGGCCCCACCGGGAGCCGTAGCTGAGGTGATCCGCGAGAAGGGCCCGACGCACGTCCAGGGTCACCACCGCGCCCACCGCACCGACACCCCGCCTCGTCCGCCTTCGCCGCAGCCGGCGTCACGCGCAGCGGGTAAGCAGCTTACCTGCCCGCAACCCCCGTGGCCGGGGGCTCGTAACAGGGGTCACTCCGCGCGCTCCGCCCGCGCAGCTTACCTGCCCGCCACCCCCGTTGCCGGGGGCGCGTAACAGGGGTCACTCCGCGCGCAGTGCGCTCACGAAAGGGGTGGGGCTCACCCTGGTGAGCCGAGTGGGCCACTTTTGGTAAGCAGAACTGGCGCTGCTGGATGAACCGAACGCCGGGTTAAGGCGCCCGATGCCGACGCTCATCAGACCCCAGAAAAGGTGTTGGTTGATATAGACAGCAGGACGGTGGCCATGGAAGTCGGAACCCGCTAAGGAGTGTGTAACAACCCACCTGCCGAATCAACTAGCCTTGAAAATGAATGGCGCTGGAGCGTCGGGCCTATACCCGGCCGTCGCCGGCAGCGAGAGCCGCGAGGGCTAGGCCGCGACGAGTAGGATGGCCGCCGCGGTGCGCGCTGAAGCCTCGGGCGCGAGCCCGGGTGGAGCCGCCGCGGGTGCGAGGGACATCGCACCTCCACGCGCTTGGAGGTGCGCTCAGCGCGGCTCCCAGATGATTGCGCACTGGTGTGCGTCTGGGCCGTGACAGCGTGGCACACATTGAATGTCTCTGCTAAATTGGATCAGTCTCCTTTCTTTAACAGGCAAAAGCTTTATAACCTCACTAATGCCTTGCATCGTCTATATTAGATATATAACAACGGGCGAGTGCGGGCGGGTGCGGTTTTGATTAAATGTTAGTTCGGGTGGATGCAGATGGTTGACGACTTTTGTGATGCGGTTGCGGATGAAATAATTGCCTATCCGCGCATCTCTAATGCGCACACAAAAAATGCCCAATTTAAAGTTTAAGAATCGACGCGGAACTTTCAGTACATTTAGATTTTCTTCTTGGCAATTTTGCCCCTGCATTGCCGCAGAATTAGGGATGGGAATCGTTGAGAACTGGTTTCCAGTGTATTAATTCCTTGGAATAGTTTGTAATTTTTTCAAACGATTTTTGCGGGTGGACATCATGCGTCATTACGCACGTTGCGTAATGACGTCAAATCGCAACATGGCGGCACCCGGGCAGAACAAACACTCTAAAGTCTGGCTGGATTTTACAGGAAAAGATTGCAACTGCACTAATTGTAATAATTGCAAAGCTGGTATTTCACTAAAATACCATACGACCAATATGCTGAAAGATTTGAATACACAGCATTTCAGATTCAGTATGGTTTTATTTGAACTTATATATTTTCAAAATGATGCATCACATTTTTACATTTTCTTTACATGTCCAAAATGAGTAGGAAGAACTTGGAAGCAGTGATTATTTAATCCTACCGCTTTTCCACTTTAGCGTGTAATAACTATAAATAAAAGTCACATTTTTGAACCACTTCTATCTCATCCCAGCAGCAGTAATGCTAGCAAGTCATCTGAATACAACAGGCAGTGACGTGCGGTGAGGTTGATGGCTGGTGAGGCACTGACTTCATCAGTCAGATTTACAAACATATGAACCCTAAAGAGTATCTTATTCACCATTTGATTGGCAGCAGTTAACGGGTTATGTTTAAAAGCTCATACCAGCATTCTTCCCTGCTTGGCACTCAGCATCAAGGGTTGGAATTGGGGGTTAAATCACCAAAAATGATTCCCAGTAGGCGCCGCTGCTGCCCACTGCTCCCCTCACCTCCCAGGGGGTGATCAAGGGGATGGGTCAAATGCAGAGGACATATTTCATTACACCTAGTGTGTGTGTGACAATCATTGGTACTTTAACTTAACTTTAACTTTACACATACAAACTGTAGCACACAAAAAAGCACATTTAATAAAAAAAACGTTATTATGGTCTTACCTTTACGTAGAAATTAAGTCCATGCGCCGCAACTAAAGCCCTCACTTAAAACTTTCCACGTGCAAGATTGAATCTATTTAAAAAAGTGTAACCGAGGGTTTATAAATGTCGCCTATACTGTATGAAACTACAAAATAACAAACACGGAGGCTCCAGTTTACACGAGGACCACTTTATTTACGTTCTTTCAAAAACCTCCGCAACGTGACATCACTTCCGCTCTTAGCGCCTTCAAAATAAGAGCTGAAGGCATATACTGTATAACAGCGCATAACAGGAACTTAACATCACAAAGAGGAAAGCCCATGAAAATAGGTTACAAAAGTTATTTAATAAGAAGCCAAAAAGTGCAAAAACCATAATGTTCGTGTTGGAGGAGTTGTGAATTAGGTACACCTGCAGTCTGCAGGTGTATCTAATGTTGTGTCCCTGCAGTCATTCACAATTCCTCGAACACCAACATTATTGTTTTTGCAGTTTTTGGCTTCTTATGAAATATTTTTTTTAAATAGATTCAATCTTGCACGTGGAAAGTTTAAGTGTGGGCTTTAGTTGATATAACAATTCTACGGCGGGGGTGCAGGAGGCGAGCCTCAGCCAGTGCGTCTTTTGCAGCCCTTTTATGATCGCTCAGCACAAGAAATACTTTACACACATACAGTTGTTGACAAAATACACTGTACATTATATACCTCAGCTAACTAAACTATGGAAATGTATAATATAGTTCATATAGCAATACAGTCTCACTGCACAGCAGGCCAGCAGTTAGCCGAGTCATTGCGCAATCCATGTTGCGGCACTGAGTGACGTGCCTCAACTGGCTGCTGTTCACCGCACCGTCTCTTCTCAGTATTTGAACGGCAAATGTGAAAATTCAGCGATTTTGAATAAAAATAATCTAAAACTGGTAAAGTTAAATGGAAAATAACTGTATAGTATAATCACTGAATACATATAACAATTTAATTTTTTTTTTTTTTTTTTACATTTTTTTTCTTTCCATGATGGCAGGTGAGGCCCCGCCTCACCTGCCTCTAGTGACTGCACGTCACTGACAACAGGTACTAACTCAGCACCAATGTTCCCTCTAATTTTTCATGTGCGTGAGCAAACGCAAAAACTCCCTGAGCATTCAGTGGAGCCCATGTGAGCAACATCAGACGTGCACACTGTGGCTACACCAGCAGCACACCTGTCCCAAACCGGACTAAATAACAAGTTAAATCTCTATCCATCTATCCATTTTCTACCGCTTGTCCCTTTTGGGGTCGCGGGGTGTGCTGGAGCCTATCTCAGCTACAATTCGGGCGGAAGGCGAGGTACACCCTGGACAAGTCCCCACCTCATCGCAGGGCCAACACAGATAGACAGACAACATTCTCTTATTATTATAATGAAATGACAGCAGTCATTTCCATTTCTAATATAAGTGTTTAGGCCCACTTACAATGACAATAACAAAACATATTGTTTTTCATGAACTGTGTAATTGTATTGTTTGTCTGGGTGAAGGTCCTGCTTTGGAAATAATTTGTACCCCTTTCAGACATTGCATTTAGTTCCCATTAAAACATTCACATGTTGCACAATGAGATGTAAGCAGGAGATTATGTGTACATTCCTACAACTTCCTGTTTGTAAAAAATATATTTTTATTAGTATTTATTCAATATACTAACAGCATTTCATGATTAATATTTATAAATTAAGATTCCTAATAAATGACACTAGAAAAAGCACACATTTTATTGGTAAATCATAGTGTAACGACCTGGAATTACACTTTATGTGTGGTGTTGGAGTTGTCCGACTTTTTGTGTGGCTGTGAACGCATCACTGGCTAAGTGCCATATGTGCATGTGTTGGCGCAAGTGAGAAAGAGTGAGCGGCTGCTGTTGTTATGACAAAGTTGGTTTTGGTCTGGTTTGTAATGCAGAAAATGACCAGTTTTGCTAGATCTAATTTTTTTTACTAATATTTTGGTGATGTGTTTATGGCCGACAATAAAGAAGCTATACCGCTCAGGGGGCGGTTGGTAGAGCGGTCGTGCCAGCAACTTGAGGGATGCAGGTTCGATCCCCGCTTCCGCCATCCTTGTCACTACTGTTGTGTCCTTGGGCAAGACACTTTACCCACCTGCTCCCAGTGCCACCCACACTGGTTTAAATGTAACTTAGATATGGGTTTCACTATGTAAAGCGCTTTGAGTCACTAGAGAAAAGCGCTATATAAATCACTTCACTTCACACTCAGTAAAGTGATCGATGGAATTCATGACCTCAAAGCGTCTCGACAGACGTTACAATATTTGAACAATGATGACGAAAACTGTTTTCTCTGTCGTGTCAGTGTTGTGTCGAAAATTGTTATGCGCTTATTTTTTTATTTGATTTTGTGCGTGGCATAGATTTGCCGTGCGCAGAGGACACTTGAGCAGTACACAATTAAGGGAACATTACTCAGCGCCTATCATGTTAGCACTATTAGTTGTTAAATTGTTGAGAAACAGATACTGACTGGCTTCGAGGCAGGCGGTACTCGTTCCAGTTCACATCTAACGCTAGACGAATGTCACAGAGTAGTAACTAAGTTTGTGGTCAAAAGCTTGCACCCATATTCCACAGTAGATGCCCTTTTTTTATGGTAGGTCAATGTTTAATTGTGGTCAAAGAAAAGTTGTTTATTTCCTCCCACCTGATCTTCACTCAGTCGATATTTTATAATGGATGTGACTGTTTAAAATCTCACGGTATAATATTAACAGTGTTAAAGGGGTACTGCACTTTTTTATTTTGCCTATCGTTCAAAATTATGAGAGCCATGACAATGGATTTTTATTTCATGCATTCTAATATTAAATAAATGCTAATTGTGCATGAACATCTACTGTTTCAAGCAAATATTAAAAATAATAACTTACAGTTGATGTCTTTAAAGTCACAAAGTAAATATCCAGTGTATATACAAGTGTAAAACAATGTACAGTTTAACAGTCTAACATTTACATTATGGGAAGCAGTGTCTTCTACAGTTGACAATTTTTATATCAGTCTGGAAAATGTTGTTTCTCAGAAAAGTAAACTAACAATGTAACTTTTAACAATGTAAATACCTCACAAACTGATGTTTGGCTTTGCTGGCTTCAAATATATTTTCTGTTTGACAGTTTGAGGTGGCAACTTGTCCAGCCCTGCCTTCAGCCTGAGTGCAGCTGGAATTGGCTCCAGCCCCGCCGCGACATTGACGAACAAGCATTTGAAAAATAGATGGATGGATTGAGGATTTATCAAGTAGCTTGTTGGTTTTCCGTGTATTTCCCGCGCTGAACATTTTTTTTGTGATTTCCCACCGTGCGGTGCGCCGCGACCGGCTGGCTCTGTCGCCTTGGAAATGCCAGAAACGAAAGTGACATGCGTTGCTTTGCCAGAACAAAGACTTTCTTACCTCTGCCAAAGAGGTTACGATTTGGCCTGAGCTTATTTGTTAGCAACATAACTCAACCAGTTATGGACAGATTTAATGTCCTAAAAACAATTAATTTTATCTACGAGTACGAACACACTTCACTTTCTGCTTTACGGCGTTCAAACGCCGTTCCCGCGCTGTGCAGAGGATTCTGGGAGATGTAGTTTATTTACAGATCCGGCCAACACTACAGTCACCAAGTTTTTGTTTGTTACCGTCACACTTTTTGGTATTATTGAGAAAACTTTGAAACCGAATTACCGCGGTATTTGTAATACCGTTAAATCCCTATATATATCACAGGTCAAACTCAAAACATTGTAAAAGTCCATTCATGCCAGCAATTAACTCAAATGCATAACCTAATATGTGATATTAACGCACTAAATTTAAAGTGAGATATGTCAAGCCTTTATTTGTTATAATTGTGATGATCATGGCTTACAGTTTTTGTAACCCCACATTTTCAATTCAAGATCCATAAATTGTAAGCCATAATCATGAAAACTATAATAAATAATAGCTTTGCATATCTTACTTTGCATGTAATGAGTTAATATTACATGTTACATTCTTGCACAATTTCCACGTTTTATTTTGTTAAATTATAATGTTAATTTGTTGTATGTGTTTAAAAAAAAAATTATTCTATGGCATGTATGTGCATCTTAAGACCTCACTGGAGGCTTTCTAAGGTCTTGTTACCTCTACACTGAACAAAATTGATTTTAATCCACCTTTTTTTCCCCTCTATCTTTCAAAATAGAATCAATAAGGAAGCCAAAATGAAGCAAATCGTTAGACAGAATTGAAAATGGAATTGGAAGCGGAAAAATCGTATCAATTCCTATCCATACACATAACTACAACAATTTGGTTAATTTCTGTCATCATGGTTTTTATGACTTCTTATGCGTTCTCCCCAGAGCAAAATGCAGCAGTGTCCTCTGGAAATAGTGCTAACTTATAGGCTTTTGTAACGTTACACATGTCAGTTACTAAATGTCTTCCTGAGAACCAGTGGTGTATTTTGCATAACAGGGCTATGTATAACTTTGACTCATGAAATAGACCAAGAAAAAAAGTTCATATTAAATAGTTTTGGTCCCAGAATAGACTCCTGAGGTATGCCTCAAACTATTACGAGAACATGATGATGTTTGTTCTCTTAGCTTCACAAATTGCTTCATTCAGTAACTTTTCACCCATTTACAGTGTTAAAGTGTTTGAGTAGGGATGGTAACTTAATTTTAGTACTTTTATAGGTACTGACCGTGTCCCTTAGACTTAGACTAAGACTTAGACTTCCTTTTTATTGTCATTCAAATTTGAACTTTACAGCACAGATAAGAACGAAATTTCGTTACATAAGCTCATGGTAGTGCAGGATAAAAAAGCAATACGGTGCATATATAAATAAATATATATAAATATATATATAAAATAAATAAATATATATAAATAAATAAATAGATTACTGTACAGATAAATATATTGCACTTTTTCACATGCGTCCACGTTTATGGATGTATGTTATATTGTCTTTTTTATTCGGGCGATTTAATCCATTTTGGGGGGGAGTTGAGGGGATAATTTAATTATGATGCGTTCAAGAGTCTTACGGCCTGAGGGAAGAAGCTGTTACAGAACCTGGAGGTTCTGCTTCGGAGGCTGCGGGACCTCTTTCTAGAGTCCAGCAGTGAAAACAGTCCTTGGTGGGGGTGGGAGGAGTCTTTGCAGATTTTCTGAGCCCTGGTCAGGCAGGGGCTTTTTGCGATCTCCTGGATAGGAGGAAGAGGAGTCCTGATGATCTTTTCCGCTGTCCTCACCACTCTCTGGAGAGACTTCCAGTCTGAGGCATTGCAGGCTCCAGTCCAGACAGAGATGCTGTTGGTCAGCAGGCTTTCTATAGTGCCTCTGTAGAATGTGGTGAGAATGGGGGAGGGAACTGTGCTCTTTTCATCCGACGCAAAAAGTGCATGCGCTGCTGAGCTCCTTTTACAAGAGCTCCGGTGTGTAGGGACCAGGTTATATTGTCAGTTATCTGCACCCCCAGGAACTTGGTGCTGCTTACCATCTCCACCGCTGTGCCGTTGACGAAGAGTGGAGCGTGGCTGGACTGGTTCTTCCTGAAGTCAACGAGAATCTACTTGGTCTTGTTGACATTCAGGACCAGATTGTTGGTTCTGCACCAGTCAACCAGACGTTTCACCTTCTCCCTGTAGACCATGTCATTGTTGTCACGGATGATGCCCACTACTGTCGTGTCGTCCGCATACTTCACAATGTGGTTAGTAGTGGACCTGGCGCAGCAGTCATGGGTCATCAACATGAACAGCAGCGGACTCAGGACACAGCCCTGGGAGATGGCACTGGAGGTGTTGTTGCCCACTCTCACAGATTGGGATCTGTCTGTGAGAAAGTCAAGCAGCCAGTTGCAAAGGGGGGTACTGAATCCAAAGGGGGCCAGTTTGCTCACCAAGTCCTGCGGGATGATGGTGTTGAATGCTGAGCTGAAGTCCAGGAACAACATCCGCACGTGTGTGTTCTTTCCTTACAGATGTTCTAAGCTCAGGTGGAGTGCAGAGGAGATGGCGTCCTCTGTGGAGCGGTTAGGGCGATAAGCAAACTGGTATGGGTCGAATGTGGGGGGAAGTCTGGAGACAATATATTCCTTTACCAGCCTCTCGAAGCACTTCATTATGATGGGGTGAGTGCAACCGGGCGGTAATCATTGAGGGAGGAGATTGTGGTATTTTTTGGCACTGGAATGATTGTGGCCGTCTTAAAACATGATGGTACCACAGCCTGGGTCAGCGAGATGTTGAAGATGTCTGTGAGAACCCCAGCCAGCTGGTCTGCACATCCCTTAAGCACCTTGCCCGGAATGTCATCAGGTCCCGGTGCTTTCCAGGGGTTCACTCTTCTTAGGGTTTTACGGACATCCGCTATATCCAGGTTGAGCGGCTGCTCATCAGGGCGAGGGATGGATTTGCTCGCCGGAGTGGTGCTAAGAGCCTCAAACCTTGCAAAGTAGTTGTTAAGATCATCTAGGAAGCTGATACTGTTGTCACAGGGACAGGGGGCAGCTTTATAGTCCGTGATGACCTGCATGCCCTGCCACATTCGTCTAGTGTTTGTAGGGCTCTCGAAGAAGTCCTGCACTTTCTGACTGTGAGCACGCTTTGCAACCTTAATGGCACGGTTCAGGTTAGCTCTGGCTGTTTTTAATGCCACCATGTCGCCAGACTTGAAAGCCTTGTTACGAGCCTTCAGCATTGCACGTACCTCAACTGTTCATCCAGGGTTTCTCGTTGGCCCGTGTGGGGATGTTCTTGATCACACTGACATCCTCCATGCACTTCTGAATGTATGCGGACACAGACTCTGCATACTCCTCCACACATGTGTGGTGATTTTTGGTGGCGGCTGATTTGAACATGTCCCAGTCTGTGGTTTCGAAGCAGTCTTGTAATGCTGACATTGCTCCCTCTGGCCAGGTCCTCACCTGCTTCACTGTAGCTTGCTTCCTGAACAGCAGGGGCTTGTATGCAGGAATTAGCATCACAGACAGATGGTCTGAGGAGCAGAGGTGGGGGCGTGGTGCAGCTTTATACGCCTGTTTAATATTACTATAAACCAAGTCCAGCTTGCTTCCACCCCTGGTTGCAAAATTCACATATTGATGGAAATGAGGGAAAACTGTTTTCAAGTTAGCTTGATTAAAATCCCCTGCCACGATGAAAACTCCCTCTGGATGTGTAGCTTGCAGTTCATTGATGGAGAAGTACAAAGCATTCAAAGCTTCTTTGGTGTTAGCACTGGGGGGAATGTACACTGCTGTGAAGATCATAGCACTGAATTCCCTGGGTAAATAAATGGCCTGCATTTTATAGTTAATAGTTCAACATCAGGAGAGCAGTGACGTGATACTATCCTCCCATTGTTGCACCAGTTATTATTGACTTATATGCAAACACCACTGCCTCAGGATTTACCAGTGAGAGATCTACTCCTGTCCGACCGAAACATAGTTAGCCCCTCGATGTTAACTGCCTCGTCCGGAACGGTTGGTTTCAACCACGTTTCTGTGAGAAATATGGCGCAGCAGTCTCTCATCTCACGTCTTGCATTTAAATCCAGCTTCAGGTAGTCCAGTTTGTTCTCCAGGGAGCGGACATTTGAAAGCAGGATGGAAAGAAGCGGCGTTCTGTGGGGATTAGCCTTTAGCTTTGTTGTTAGCCCCGCTCGGCATCCCCGCTTCTGCTTCCGATCACACCGCTTACGTGTCTTCCGTTGATGGTCCCCGCTGGTACTACTGAGTATCGAGTCACGTAAAAACCAACAGTACCACATTCCATACCCACGACGTCTTGGCAGACTACCTCTAGGTAATTTTAAAAATGTTCCATGCCAACAAAGCAAGATTGCCTGAGAGAAAGTGCTCTAAAGAGCACCATTTTTCAAAATGGAAAATTAGCAGGAGAGATTTTACATGGAGATTTTAACACCTGCAAATTTGGTAATCAAAACTACAACTAACAGCTGGTGTGTAATAAGTATAATACGTACAGTATAAACACTTTGTAGGACTCAACAGAAGACTACTTTGGTCCATTTAACTTAATGACAAAGACTACTTCCTGACAATGGTAACACACAAAGAACCAGCTGAAATGAATGGATACTTGCCAATTAGACTCAGAAGTGTAAGAAAACAAGATATAACAACTGGACAGCACAGTTATCAGCTCAGTCTTAAAAGTAAAGAAATATATATTTTATTATCTGAAAAAAAAAACACAAACACACTAAAGTATTGAAAATTGGTACTGTTGAGTACCGATACTAATTGCCAGGTACAAGTAATTGGTACTCTATCATTTTGAATGCGATAGGTACCCATCTCTACTTTTGAGTGATAAAGTTCTACATTTTTGCCAACAGTCTAAGTAAAGAGACTGGCAAGCAAAAGAAGAGTGCAAAAAAAATAGAAGAACGTTCGTCCTAATATGAAAAGTGTCACATACCAATAGGGAATTTAGCAACTGCTTTTCCACTTATTGCAGATTTTTTTATTTTTTTATGGTGGCTATGGACGAGTGAGGACAAAATTCTGGATGTTTCGCTCTGAACGCCTTACGGAAACTGGCACCAAAACTAGCGTTTGAGACCTTGTCAAGTTTTTTTGTTGGCCCTCCGTGACACAGATTTGTGCTTGCGTGGCTCATGCTGGCAGGTGAGCCTGATGTGCTGAAAAGCAATAAAATTATGGAAAAGAATAAAAAAGGCAGTGATGACTAAAGCAGAACGCTTAGCCTTACCCATTGTCCTCCATCCTTTCCCTGTCCTTTCATTATTCACACAAATGAAAGGATTTGCAGCACACTCCCTGGACAATCCATTAGGTACGCCCGCATTACACAGGAGAACAATATTTTAAAGTAGTGCTAACAGTTTCATTTTTATATGATAGTAATATAAGATACAATATTGGACATCTCCAACACTAAAAACACAGCAACAAACAAAACACAACCTAACTAATAGATACAAAGAGAAAATACTGCAATAAATCACGCTGGGCATTCAATAATGGAAATAAACAACAACAAAAAACACATGGAAAATGAATTAAACAGGCCCATTGCATTGTGATATGTTATTAATTTTTGTTTAACATACACATTTGATTAGATATACTCCAATAGCAATTTGGAAAATGATATATTTTCATTTTAATATTAAAAGGACTATTCCTTTGTTGTAAATAAATATTCATATTCTATATTTCTTTTTTATTATTATTTGATTACATTTTAAATGCCAAAATGTCCTTTAAGTTATTTTAAAAATGTGTTTATGTTTGTTTTATTTTAAAAAAGGAACAAGGAAAAAAAAATACTATTCTTTTTTGCCAAAATAAATGTTTGATTACATTTACGTTTATATAAATACTACATTGCGTATATATTTTCGAACAAAACAAGGAAAACAATAAATTCATTGCAATTAAATTTTGAATACAAAATTCAAAATTTTAATTAATTTATTTAAAATGTTTTAAATAATTATAGACTTAGACTTCCTTTTTATTGTCATTCAAATTTGAACTTTACAGCACAGATAAGAACGAAAATTTGTTACATAAGCTCATGGTAGTGCAGGATAAAAAAGCAATAAGGTCCATATATAAATAAATAAATATATATATATGTATTATATATATAAAATAAATATATATATATATGATCTAAACATAAGATTGTTTTTAATCAAAAAGAAGCAGAAATACAATACATGCCTGTTATGTTATTGCATTGCGGTATCTTGTGCTAAATGAAAATAAATGAATCAAAACATTTTTATTTGGAAATTAAATGGTTGGAATTAATTATTGTTTCAATTAATTTCCAAAAGTTTTAGGCTGCCAACTCAAATGTTCAATTATTCTAATTACAATTACAAATAGAAATAAAATGTTTGACTTATTCTGTATTATATTTGAAAATTAAGATAAAAACTAATGAATTTTCATAAATCTGCTTTAATATTATATAAAATAATATTATATTTAATATTAAATTGTATTAGTAATATAAATAAATTACTAATACAATGTTTCGTTACTATATGTGTTGAATTACAAATTCAATTAATAAATTGTTTTAATTTAAAAAATAAATGGTTTAAAACATTAAACATTTTGTTTAAAAAAAAAATTATAGTATCAATTATTCTCCTGTGTCGACAAATTTTGGGGCACCAACTCAAATGTAAAATAACGTTGATTTCATTTAAAAATAACAAGTAAAAAATTAGAACACCCAAAGATTTAAAATTGCAGTCTTTGGTGTCTTTTGATAAAATACATTGCTGAAAAACTGTTTGTTATTGCCGTAAATACCACATACACAGTTGATAAAAACAAATACATTTCCATAAATCTGCCATACAATTTTTGGTAACTACATGGGTTAAATTACATAATAAATTAATGTTTTATATATTTTTGTTAATTAAATGGTTTAAAACATTTAACATTTGTTTAAAAAAAAATATATAAAATCAATAATTTTCCTTTGTTGACAAATTTTGGGGCACCAAATCAAATGTAAAATAACGTTGATTATATTTAAAAATAACATCAATTAATCAATCATAAATCAATGTTTATTTATATAGCCCTAAATCACAAGTGTCTTAAAGGGCTGCACAGCCACAACAACATCCTCGGTTCAGATCCCACATGTAAAAAATATTCTATAATTTATTTGAAAAATAATAAGATACCATAAATGATTTTCCTTTGTCATTAACCTTAGGGCCATCTCCGATCTTGCACGTTCTTTGTAATGAGAAAGTGAGTGATCACGAGTAATTACTATACACCAGTAACCACGACGCACAACTATACACCAGTAACCACTTTCCAGGGGACTATACACGAGTAACCACAACCCACAACTATACCAATAACCACTATACATGTCTACACACCAGTAACTACTATACACGACTATACCTCAGTAACGACTATACACCAGTAACTACTATACACAACTACAGACCAGTAATTACTATACACGACTCTACACCAGTAACTACTATACACGACTATACACAAGTAACTACTATACACAACTACAGACCAGTAACTACTATACACGACTCTACACAAGTAATTACTATACACCAGTAACTACTATACACAACTTTACACCAGTAACTACTATACACGACACAGTACACTTCATTAACTACTACACACCAGTAACTACTATACACGACTATAGACCAGTAACTACTATGCACAACTATACTTCAGTAACAACTATACACCAGTAACTACAATACACAACTACAGTATACGTCATTAACGACTATACACCAGTAACTACTATACACAACTATAGACCAGTAACTACTATGCACAACTATCCACCAGTAACTACTATACACGACTATAGACCAGTAACTATTATGCAAAACTATACTTCAGTAACGACTATAAACCAGTAACTACAATACACTACTTTACACTACCAACCGGTATAGCTCGGTTGGTAGAACGGCCGTACCAGCAACTTGAGGGTTGCAGGTTCGATCCCCGCTTCTGCCATCCTAGTCACTGCCGTTGTGTCCTTGGGCAAGACGCTTTACCCACCTGCTCCCAGTGCCACCCACACTGGTTTAAATGTAACTTAGATATTGGGTTTCACAATGTAAAGCGCTTTGAGTCTCTTGAGAAAAAGCGCTATATAAATGTAATTCACTTCACTACACCAGTAACCACTATACACGACTATACACCAGTAACTACCGTATTTTCCGGACTATAAGGCGCACTTAAAATCCTTCTTTTTTTTCTCAAAACTCGACAGTGCGCCATGTAACCCGGTGCGCCTAATGCAGGGGTGCTCACACTTTTTCTGCAGGCGAGCTACTTTTCAATTGATCAAGTCGTGGGGATCTACTTCATTCATATATATAATTTATATTTACTTATTTATGAAACATATGTTTTTGTTAACAAGTTAAAGGTGTTTAATGATAATACAAGCATGTTTAACACATATAGTTAATATTGTTAATAAATTAAAGGTGTTTAATGAAAATACAAGTTTGTTTAATACATATAGTTAATATTGTTAACAAGTTAAAGGTGATTAATGATAATACAAGCATGTTTAACACATATAGTTAATATTGTTAAGTTAAAGGTGTTTAAAGATAATGCAAACATGTTTAACACATATAGTTAATATTGTTAACAAGTTAAAGATGTTTAGTGATAATGCAAGCATGTTTAACACATATAGTTAATATTGTTAATAAATTAAAGGTGTTTAATGATAATACAAGAATGTTTAACACATAGTTAATATTGTTAACAAGTTAAAGGTGTTTAAAGATAATACAAGCATGTTTAACACTTATAGTTAATATTGGTAATAAGTTAAAGGTGTTTAAAGATAATACAAGCATGTTTAACACATATAGTTAATATTGTTAATAAGTTAAAGGTGTTTAAAGATAATACAAGCATGTTTAACACATATAGTTAATATTGTTAATAAGTTAAAAGTGTTTAGAGATAATACAAGCATGTTTAACACATATAGATTCCTTTCTTTCATGAAGACAAGAATATAAGTTGGTGTATTACCTGATTCTGATGACTTGCATTGATTGGAATCAGACAGTGGTGCTGATAAGGTCCGCATTTTCGAATGGAGGAGAAAAAAAGTCCTCCTTTCTGTCCAATACCACATGAAAGTGGTTGGTTTTTGGCATTTTATTTATCCAGCTTCCGTACTCCTTTGTATACACTTTACAAGAAATACATTGTCGGCAAACTCCGTAGCTTGCTAGCTTGTGCACGCCAGCTTTCTGAGACTTTTATTTTGGTAGCGCAGGCAGGATGAAGTAGCGCTTTTATTGTGCAACTGTGCAACTTTGGAGTTTTGACGACAGGTACGGCGCCAGAGTCTGTTGAAATAAAGTGTTTCTCGCCTTCCTGTCGGTAATTTTAATGAGCTGGCAGCAGCCAGTGTCATCTCAGAAGACCCTCGGGTGCCGTGAATGTCAATCAAGTGACGTCATAGTGAAGATTTATGATTGCTCATTTTTAGGACTATTTTTTTAATGCCTGGCTGGTGATCGACTGACACACCCTCCGAGATCGACCGGTAGCTCGCGATCGACGTAATGAGCACCCCTGGCCTAATGTAAGGAATGAGTTTGGTTGACCTAACCACCTCGAAGCAATTTTATTTGGTACATGGTGTAGTGTAGATAAGTGTGACCAGTATAAGATTTAAGTTCAAATATAAGAGATACGTGTAGGCTGCACCGTTTGATGTGCTTCAAGTATTATTATTGTGTGTGTATGAGGTAAGACATTATCTGGCTGGTTTTTTTCGCAATATTAGGCAAAAGCAACTTTTCTTACCTTCTGGTACCTGCTGATCTGTATTTGGGATCTGCATAAATCCTGAAAAATTGCGCGTGTCCGCCTTTGTAGTCCGTGTCAACACCATAGTCGATAAGCTTCTTTTTCCTCTATCTTCTTGTTATGTGGCATTCATCCTCCGCTGTTGCCATATCTAATATAAAGTATTGTAAAGTTCTTACTCGCCATACCGGTGTAGTGAGTTTACATTATTCACCCAAGGAACTTTAGTTATTAGAGTTCCGGTCGGACGGTTTTTCACAGGACACATTTCCGGTGTTGTTGTTTCCGGATGAGGAGATTCTGCTGCGTTATTGATTGAAGTAAAGTCTGAATGTCATTAAAACAGTTAGCGCCATCTTTTGACACTTCTTCCACTCTAAGGCTGCAACAACTAATCGATTAAATCGATTACAATCGATTATAAAAATAGTTGGCGATTAATTTAGTCATCAATTCGTTGGAACTATGCTATGTGCAGAGTTTTTTTTTTTTTAATTTTTTTTTTTAATAAACCTTTATTTATAAACTGCAACATTTACAAACAGCTGAGAAACAATGATCAAAATAAGTACAAAAACAGTACAAAACAGCGCCAGGGCGGCGCTGAGGCTACGTCTCATGAGGTGGAGGTAAGCTAGTCAATGATGTGTCACGTGCAGCTCACGTGACAACAGTCTCCTTTGCTGGAACATTCGAAAAATGGCGCAGGAAAACAGTACGGATAGTTTAGCGGAGAAACATCTTGAGGTTATTGCTTCAATGGAGAAAAGTGTACGATCTAAGTCGTCAAAAGTGTGGGGACACTTTACTTTAAAGACTTCAAAGAAGACCGTTTCCTGCAAAATGGCACGGAAGTACAACATTGCTTCAGGAGCACCTGAAAAGGAAACATGTTGGAGCCGTGGATGAAAGGAAGAACTCACGGTACGTAACTTTTTAAGTCCATAGTGGCAACAGGCATTCATGAGTTCAGCTTTTTTGTGAGTAACGTTAACGTTATGCCTTTGTTGCAACGCGGGGCTCATAATGTGTCTCCGGCACATTTGACTCCGTTTTGAGAGAGAAAACGCACGGTTACCAATTTCGAAATAAACGTAACGAACAGAAATATCTCAGGTTTGTTTCATAATGGATCAATGTAGCCGGGCCCGATAAAGCTATATAAATATATTTAGATTTGAGTGACGCTTTAGTATAACTAAACGTTATGAAGGTGCTGGAATATTTCATGCTATTATTCAGAGGCAGGCTAAAATGAATCCTTTATTATTCACAACAGAAACATGTACAATATCTGGTCCAGTTCTGATCTGATGAGTTACATTTCTGTGTTATTATTGGTGTATGCTGCATCCCCAATGTCCAGAACATGGTGCCAGTATGCTGTTTTTTCCCCCCAATAAAATACTGGAAAGGATAGAAATGTAGTTTGTCTCTTTTATTCGATTATTAATCGATTAATCGAAGTAATAATCGACAGATTAATCGATGATCAAATTAATCGTTAGTTGCAGCCCTATTCCACTCCGTCCTTGCACGCTACACCGCTACAACAAAGATGACGGGGAGAAGATGCTGCCAAAGGTAAGCCATGTAAATAAGACCGCCCACAAAACGGCGCATCTGGAAGCGACTGTCAGAAAGCGGCTTGAAGATGATCTGTAAAACATAATCTATGCAACATTTTGACCAAAGAACCACCATTACATGTTATGTAGACCACAAGGAAGTGTTTTACATTTAGAGAAAAATTATAATATGACTCCTTTAATGCGTCCTATATCACGGTGCCCCTTATATATGAAAAAAAGATAAAAAATAGACATTCATAGACAGCGCGCCTTATAATACGGTGTGCCCTATAGTCCGGAAAATACGGTACTATACTTCAGTAACAACTTTACACCAGTAACTACTGAACACGACTATAGACCAGTAACTACTTTGTATCACTATACGCCAATAACCACTACACACTTATTCTACCTATGGCAATCTCAACAAAAACAACAAAGAAGCAGATTCCAGATTGAGTCTCTGGTGTCACATGCCCTTTTAATCTTTACCATGATGACCAATAATCACGATTGGCGGTGAAAAAAATATAAAAAGGAACGTTGAAACTTTATTAGGAACTCTGGGTTTGTTTTTATTCCCAAGCGGGGAATAAAAGACTTTGAGTAAACACAAGAGTCAAAAGACGGTGATGAGTGAACCGCATGAACACGTGCTAATCAAAAAAAAGTTTGAGGGCTTACTTGGAGCATCGTATATGCGCCATTGTTCTGCATGTTGATACAAACCAGACTAAATTCCACACGCAGGGAGAAAGAGACACAGCGAGCATGGAGGGCCTCTTTCTGGAATCAGGTAATAGCTCTGAGCATAGAAAAAAAGAGCATGTGGAAAGAAGCGAAGTTGAACACATTTACGCTTTAAACAAGATGCACTTCATGACTATTTTTGATGGGTTTTCCTGCACGTACCGCACAAATTGTCCTACCAGATGGTTGACTGACTTGAAATTTCTCACACAGCTCTACAAAATATCCATATATACATTGGCATGTTTAGCCCAATCACCATTACTGTACATTTAATACACACATTTAGGAGACTGACAAGCACATGTGTGCAAAATTTAAGCAAGGTTGTTTAAAAAACATGGCCGTGATCAGCTAAAACATATTTATGTCCGTAAGTCATTGACCATTTGGCTGACAATTAGAAAACTTTGAGGATTTCTGTATGTCTTCCAAATAATTTGAACCACAACACATGGGGGGCGACACAAATGTCATTTAAGGTCATGCAAAAAATGAGAACACCCAAAGGTTTTAAATTAGAGTCTTTGGTGTCTTTTGGTAAAATACTTTGCTGTAAAACTATTTGTTATTGCCGGAAATACCACATACACTGTTGTCGTAGGACAACTAAATGGACTCAAGAAAAAATTAAGAACCCTTATTTGTTCTTAATGACCAGGAATAACTAAAAACATTGAGTAAAATAAGAATAGAAAATACATATAAATATTAGTTTTTTCAGCTTCAACCACATCAATCTTTCTTTAGCCTGAAATATACCCATCAATAAACAATTGACTGAGTAATTTTTCATAAAATACACTTCAAGGACTGTATCGGATTATTATGATTATTATATTAGTTTGTTTTTTTTACACTAATGATCGGCAGCAACAATGATTTTAGGCATTTTGTTTTTCTACAGTGTCAAATTTAACTAAAAGGTCCACAGGGCATAAAAAGGTCAGCTTATCAAAGACTGTTTTAGTATTTTTAGTACAAATCATTGTACTATTTGTTTCTCTACTGTAAAATTGCACACATATTTCCCTACTTTAAAACTATCAAACTAATATAATCCCCACTGTAAAATGAGTATGCTAATATTGTACCTACTGTAAAATTATACCTATTTTCTCCACTGTAAAACTGCTGTACAAATTTTCTTCACTGTAAAATTATTATACAAATGTTTTACCCACTGTATAATTATTATACCAATGTTTTCTCCACCGTAAAATTATTGTACTAATTTCCCTGCTGTAAAATGATTTTACTATTTTTCGCTGCTGTAAAATTAGTGTACAATTTTTCACCCGCTGTAAAATGATACGAATATTTTCACCATTAAAAAAATATATTATACTATTATTCCCCCCCACTGTAAAATTAACAACTTTTTATGAAATTGTTATGACTTATTTCATTAATATTTTCCTTACCGTAAATTATACTAATATTTCCCCACAATAAAATTATCATATTAGTATTCTCCTCATTGTAAATGTATTGTACACATTTTTGGACAGCTCTAGTCTAAGAGGATAGTGATATCTTTGCATTAAAAATCCTAAAATGAAGGGCTGCATGAGCTTTTTTTAAGATGAAAGGCTGGATCAAAAATGTCCTTTTGATCCAGACATTTTTGGGTCCCAAGGAACAAATGTGTGTAGTTTTTGTTTAGCTTTGCCATTTTACATTAATTTCAGGAACAAAACGGGACTATTTTTTGAAACATTTTCAAAATTAATATATTTTGCAAAGTGGGTTGAAAATCAAAAACTGAATGGCCCAAAGGGGTTAACGAAAACAATTATGATCAACAATGTCGCTAAAGATGTGAACAGCCATTCAAAAAAGGCGGGGCTTCGTTATGTAACATGATGTAATGAACTGCCTGCCTCCCAACTAACAGATCCCGTCAGCATACAGCAGGCCAGGTTAGCTTGACTACACATTCGTCCATCACCGATGCAGACTGTAATAACAATAATTATTACTATTATTAAATGTAATGGGCTCTCGCAGGGACTTCCATTGCTGAAGTCCTGCTTTCTTTGGGAGACACGCCCCCGCTGGCCGGCTGACTGGCTGGCTGGCGCGCACCCTCATTTCCTGTCTCGTGTAATGACATGTGGGATAATCAACTTCTTCGGACTAACGCACGTGCTGGCCGACATGTGTGCGCCATGAACAAAACACACACGCTTCACGTTCTGTCCATGAGGCCCAGCAGAAAGTCTTGGCTGGCCACCATTAAAAAAGGGAAGGAACGAGCGCAGGAACGCATGTAAAGATGGTGAACTTGCTGCTTGTAAACAATGATATACTGCCCTGACTTAAAAGAAGGATGTAACGCTGTCACAAAAGGCACGTTTGTGCTACTTTCGACCTGGAGAGTGCCTTCTGGCATTAGCAGGGAATATATTTATAGGGCGCGTGATGAGGGACAATGTTTCCATGGAATATCGTGGTAGGCCCTAACGATTTTTGAACTCCCAAAAAAAGCTGACTGTGTGTGTTTATTCACTAATGTTGGGAGCCAAACCAGGAGGCCTGAGCACAACGCAGGGATCAGACTCCTTAGAAGACGCTTCCAAATTGGTTTTGCGGTCGCACACGCATGCGCAGACGTGAAAGTTGTAGTATCTTGATTGAATGTTTTGCCTAACTTAGGTTATTCCTTCTGCAGCCCTTAGGTCACAAAATATGCTAACAGAGCTGTACCCCTCACAGTATAGGAACATCGCTCTACCTGTGTAGTTTCGGGCCTGGAAAGTGTCAGTTATGACATACGTTAAGTAGAGATTTCAACTTATTAGGTTCAACTATTATGCAAGACACTTGTTAATGTTCTAACACAGGTGTGTCAAACCCGTTTTCATCGATCGCCACAACATAACAAAAAATAAGGGAAACACTGCATTGTAATACGTTTAAGACTTTACACTTAATTTTGGCCAGAAATATGTCTTGTAGGCAGCAATATTTGAAGCACATTGTGGCGAGGGACAATTGTAAAAAAGTATCACGGTCTGTGGATAAAATGCACAATAGCGCTTCTTCTTGAAGGCACACTATGTCTGAGGCCATGTCCACACAAACGCGAATAATTAAAAAATATATAGTCTTGTATATTTTGGCCTCTTGTCAAAATGCTATTTCTTTTCTCCTTAAAAACGCACACTTTTGAAAACGCTGGCCAGTGTCTTCAACGTGTAGACGGCTTAAACGGAAAGTTGTTGTTTTTCCCTCGTCTGACGATGTCACAATTGTGCGCCATGATTTCCACCCCCGATGAGTACATTGGCAAAAAACGCTGGCCTGCTGGCTTTAAGCATAATGAAAGGACTTAGTGTTTTTTAGTTTAAATATATATACTTTTGTTCTACGTTGACAAAAAGACACATCAATATTAGGGCTGCAGCTGTCAGTTTAGTAATTGAGTAAGTAAGTACATTTATTTGATTTATCGGATAAAACACTTTTTAGAGCCTAAATGCCAATTTTTTGGAAAAAGTTAAAACCAACAATTTGGGAAAATTATGCTTGCTAAAATCTTCATTTTTTTATTTTTATGAATGCACATCATTAACATTGAAATAAACATGTGCGCAATAATAAAAATTACGATCAAAACTCAGATTGTAGATCCTGGCACCCACACACCACCGCTCTCATGTGCGCTCTAAATCAAATATTTTTCCAAAATTATCGATGAATCGTTGCAGCCATAGTCAATATGCTTTTTTCGAGCCGTGACCCGCCATACTCACTTAGTGCCACCTCCGGAAAATGACAGCACGGACTCTTCTGATTGGCCAAAAAAAGCTCCTTTGTGTGTATGTTTGCGTGGGAACAATGATTGTATTTAATAATGCACGTTTGAATGGAGATGTTTGAACACCTAAAAAAAGTATCCGTGTTTGAGTGACATGGCCTGAAACAGACGTTGGCAAACAGCTCATTAACATTAAAGCTACAGACACAAAAATCACTTTAAACCAGTGGTCCCCAAACTACGGCCCGCGGGCCGGATCTGGCCCCCCAGCATCCAAAATCCGGCCCACAGGAAGTCCCAAGTAAAACAAAAAGTTGTTTTTTTTAATTATCTATTTATTTATTTTTTTTCAAATCTTTCCTTTCTAATCCATTTTCTACCGCTTGTTACTCTTGGTGTCTCCTAGCCGCTCAGGCAAATCATATTGTCTAAAAATGAATTTTCCCATCGATAACGTGACAATGTTAAATGTTGATGAACATCAATGTTATTTGATGTTCAATGACAAAACGGATTATAAAGACAATGTATGTATGTATGTATGTATGTATGTATGTATATATATATATATATATATATATATATACAGCCTGGGCCCCGGCCAATTTTTTTTAACCCTATGCGGCCCCCCAGTCAAAAAGTTTGGGGACCCCTGCTTTAAACTTTCATCAAGGCTAGATTTTAGACAACTTCCAATACACTAGTGTGGAAGAGTGAAACCCAAAACTAGTGAAGTTGGCACGTTGTGTAAATGGTAAATAAAAACAGAATACAATGATTTGCAAATCATTTTCAACCTATATTGAATTGAATACACTGCCAAGACAAAATACTTAACGTTCGAACTGGAAAACTGTATTTTTTGCAAATATTAGCTCATTTGGAATTTGATGCCTGCAACATGTTTAAAAAAAGCTGTCACAAGTGGCAAAAAAAGACTGAAAGTTTAGGAATGCCTATCAAACATTTATTTGGAACATCCCACAGGTGAACAGGCTAATTGAGAACAGGTGGGTGCCATGATTGGGTATAAAAGCAGCTTCCATGAAATGCTCAGTCATTCACAAACAAGGATAGGGTGACGGTCACCACTTTGTGAACAAATCCATGAGCAAATTGTCGTACAGTTTAAGAACAACATTTCTCAACCAGCTATTGCGAGGAATTTAGGGATTTCACCATCTACGGTCTGTAATACCATCAAAAAGTTCAGATAATCTGGAGAAATCACTGAACATAAGCCGCAAGGCTGAAAACCAACATTGAATGCTTGTGACCTTCTATCCTTCAGGCTGCTACTGCATCAAAAAGCGACATCAGTGTGTAAAGGATATCACCATATGAGATCAGGAACACTTCAGAAAACCACTGTCAGTAACTACAGTTGGTCGCTACATCTGTAAGTGCAAGTTTAAACTCTACTATGCAAAGCGAAAGTGTCACGAGTGGGTTGCAGCTTGCTGCGGTTCGTTCTTTCAGTGCAAAAGACGGCTCCGGACGACAGCGTGAAGGTAGGCTTGGATTTATTAAACATAAATAATCCAAACTACCACAAACACAAACAATACAACAACAAAAAAGGCAAGCGTGCCTAAAACACAGGTGAAGCTACTACTTCGCAGAAACTATGGCCTGGACAAGGACAAAACTTACTTGGCATGACGAGACGTAAACAGTATGACATAATCAACGAAGCCAGGCCGACTGACTGGCCAAGGTAACTTAAATAATGCCTCTGATTAGTGCTGGGGAAGTAGGTGAGCACTAATCAGAGACAGGTGAACACAATAAGTCGCCATGGTTACAAAAGCAAACAAGGAAGCCTAAACGAGAACTAAAGAAGTCCAAAACTAACAGAACATAACTAAACAAAACATGATCCGGACCACGGATCATGACATAAAGCCATTTATCAACAACACCCAGAAACGCTGCCAGCTTCGCTGGGCCCGAGCTCATCTCAGATGGACTGATGCAAAGTGTAAAAGTGTTCTGTGGTCTGATGAGTCCACATTTCAAATTGTTTTGGGAATCTGTGGACGTCACGTCATAGGCGCAAAGTTCAAAAGCCAGCATCTGTGATGGTATGGGGGTGTATTAGTGCCCAAGGCATGGGTAACATACACATCTGTGAAGGCACCATTAATTAACTACAGGTTTTGGAGCAACATATGTTGACATACAAGCAACATATTTTTCATGGATGCACCTGCTTATTTCAGCAAGACAATGCCAAGCCACCTGTTACAACAGCTTGGCTTCATAATAAAAGAGTGCAGGTACTAGACTGGCCTGCCTGTAGTCCAGACCTGTCTCCCATTGAAAATGTGTGGCGCATTATGAAGCCTAAAATACCACAACGGAGACCTCGGACCGTTGAACAACTTAAGCTGTACATCAAGCAAAAATGGGAAATAATTCCACTTCAAAAATTGGTCTCCTCAGTACCAAAACGTTAACTGTGTGCTGTTAAAAGGAAAGAACATGTAACACAGTGGTAAAAATGCCCCTGCCAACTTTTTTGCAATGTGTTGCTGCCATTAAATTCTAAGTTAATGATTATTTGCAAAACAAAAATGTAGTTTCTCAGTTCGAACATTAAATATTTTGTCTTTGCAGTTTATTCAATTGAGTATAGGTTGAAAAGGATTTGCAAATCATTGTATTCTGTTTTTATTTACGAATAACACAACGTGCCAACTTCACTGGTTTTGGATTTTGTACAATAAGTAGGTAGGGCGGAGTTCCGTCCTTTTGCTCAAGGGTCCCAATACTGGACTCACACTTGCATTCCGCATTTACACCACGGCAAAATTACATTTTTCCTTTCAGTCTACAGCCTGAGTGGAACCTTTCACCAAGCAGTCCCACATTCTTACAAGCTGGCACCCAACCACCCAAGATTTCGCACATTATGAAGCTAACATTTGGTCCCCGCCTCCCTCCCCTTCTTCTTTCTACCACAACTTTTAAACAACCAATTTGTCAGCCACGGTCAAACGGTTAAGAATGTGACCTGTGACCGAAGGCCTCCGGGTCCGCAGGCAAGCCTCCAGGCACCTAACCTTCCGCACCTCAATTGCTCATTCGTTAAAACAACACATCCATGCAGACTCCTCAGTAGCTTAAGTTGTGTGTTTTCCGTGCATACAACCACGCACGCATGCACACACCGAGAAGCAGAAGGAGAATGAAAACAATGACTTGTGTCAGAGGGCCTCTGCTGCAGATGGAAAGCAGAGTTGGTGTGGACACACCAAGAAAAAGCAGGAAGGTGGGGAGGGGTTGAAAAAAAAGGCGGGATGTTTGGACAAACTCCTTTTCTGGAGAAAGCCTTCCTCTGACCCCTCCCCTCCACCAGGGAGGTATAGAAGGTGCAGGAGCATCTAAAACCTCCAGTCAAGTGTGCCACACTAGTCCTAAAGGCTTCTACAAAGACTCTCTAAGTAGCACTGCATCTTCATCCATTCATCTTCCGAGACTGAGAAGAGCAGCCATGATAAGGATGCAGCGGCGCCCGCACAGCTTTTTGGTCCTCCTCATCGTGGTCTTCATCGCCGGTATGGCCCTGTCTGGTCCCTCCACACCACGGAGAAGCAGAGGTAGGACTTGTTTCTGTCTTATGTTTGACCTAAAGTGGTTCCTGGCTAAGTGATGTAAGTTTGGATTACACCTGCGATTGATGATAGAACGACTAAAGGTTTGTGAGGGTCGTTTGTCCCAACTAACCATCAATTGCATCTTCAGTAATCAGTAAGGGTATACGGATAAGCCACAATCACGGTTTGGTAAGTATCCCTTTGTTATTCGTTTTGGGCGACGTAAGGGAACACAATTCAAACCTTAAAACTGTTGATTGATGATATTTCTAAAAGATAACCCCCCCCAAAAACGTTAACTGCTAGCTGGTAATTCTTAATGCAGTCAAGTGCAACAGTGAGCTTGAAGCGTGTGAATGATCTTGTCTTATCCATGTCTTTGTCTGCATTTCACCGGAAAATAGTTTCCAAACAAAAAACTAACGACAAAAAATGGTTTTCAAACTCTGGTTTCTCCTTGGCAATATAGTTAGCAAAGCCTCCTGCCATCAAATTACAAATTAATGTAGCGATTCCAAGCATCATCTCTACAGGAGATCCTTCACCACTTATCCTCAATGGGAAAACCCATAAATAGTTTTTTTTTAATGATCTTCATGTCCCTGAAATGACAAGAGTGCCGACAGCTGATAAATCTCTGAGTTACCTTTCAGGTTTTTACGCAAAGGTGGCCCTCAGGCTATGGAGTCAGAGGTTAAACTTGCAGACAACATCACGGGTTAAAGTTCACAGTAGGGTGAGCGCAGGCAGCTGACAAAAGTTGACTCTCTGATGTGACTTTAAAATCAAAGGATCCACGAGCGCACCACAACTGTTTCCAGCGGCACAGATGACAGATGGTCACTACTACGTGCTCCTGAGAACCAGCATCCACTGCAGTGGACATTTGCCATCTGCATGACATTGCTATATTTCCCCCCTGAAGTGTGTAACTCAGACAAAAGAAATAACAAATGTCTACTGCAGCTGACGCTGATTCTCAGCAGGGTGTTAAGAAAATGTAATTTTGTCACGCTGCTGCCGGATTTGATCACCAGTTAGAACCCCCACCCCACTTCCCAACAGGCCAATATTAAGTCAGAATATCATTGAGCTGCTGATTGGTAATTTTGATAAACGTTTTCTGTCTCACGTTGCACAAACGTTCAAAGCCAGGTGTTTGCACTGTTCAAGTCATGCTGGGTGTGTGTGTTCAAGCACACTTGCTGGAAGAACTTGGCTTCTGCACAAGTCACGGTGTGCAGCTTTGGAGTGTTGTGTTTTTTTAAATGTGTGTTTCTTGGATCCCACAGCTGGTTTCGGCATCGAACACATTATGTAATGATGTCTGTTCATTTTTGCAGCAAGCAGTCCACTCCTTAAATGTCAAGAAGCATTTTTATTACAGTATATCTCTAACAAGGGGCAATACGATAGAAAGTAAACTTGGATATATTTTAGAGTAGTCCGTGTACAGCTTGTATAGATGTACTTGCAACTGAAAATTAATCAACACGGAAACATTATTGTCTAAATAGCTGGCAACATAAATGAGCATGAAGATCATTATGTCTTAGTGGTTGTGTCATGATTTGGGGGTGCATGAGTGCTGCCAGCAACTTTGGAGCAGTGGTTAATTGAGGTGACACATGAATTCCAACATGTACTGTGACATTGGGAAGCAGAAATTGGGCCAGTTTGAGTCCTAACACATCTCCAAGATGACAAGTGAGTAAGATGAGGGTGATGGAATAGCCAAGTATGCATCCTGAAGATCTGAAGACAAATGAGCACTTGTGGGGCATCCTCAAGCGGAAAGAAAGGAGGAAGAAAGGCAGAAGAGTGATACGTGTCCACTAGAGAATAGATAAAGAGGATTAAGCAAGAATTGGAAAACAATGATGGTTGCATTAAATATTCACACTTTGGTCATTGTGAGGTGTACTTACTTGTGTTGTCAGCTATTAGGGGCAATAATGGTTAAGTCATGTATGTACACCGACTACTCTAAAGTATATAGAAGTTAACTTTCGATAGAATTGCCCCTTGATAGGATATGCGGTCTTAAAAATGTGACGTGTGTCCTCACTTTTGTATGAAACTCTACCTTTCCCAAGAGAAGGCGGGTTACAGTATATATTAGATCTCATGCTTCCCTTCAATAAATTGAACTTTATTGAACAACCCCAGTTGCCAGCAGCACTCATGCAGCCCAAGGTCATGACAAAATTACAGTATATTGCAGGGATGTTCCGATAGATTTGTACCGATACAATACTAAATCCCGGTACCCGGGATTTGATACCGGTACTCAACAGTACCAATTTTGGTACCAATCCCTTTTTTATGGCAACATTTAAAAATGAGCTGATTATTACAACAGCTGTACAGTTTTTATATCTTGTTTTAATAAGCATTTCTGAGTCTCATTTTTACGTATGACAAGTAAGTTGCAATTAGATTTGCATGTCCAAGATGTTAGACAGCGGTAGTGTATAGTTTATGGTGCGTTAGCGAGTCAGTTCAGTCTTTACTGAATGTAGTTTTTGTTGCGCCCCAAAAAGTTTTAAACTGTAAGTAGTGGCTTTGTTCGCATTGAAAAATGCAACATTACTTAAAAGGTAGTTTGGCTAAGTCAGTGCTGCCATGTGTCAAAGTGCAAAAATAGTCTGCCACGCACAACCCAGGTACCGCAACATGGCACAGTTCATATTTCACATTAATCGGTGCCCGGTAGAACCGGCAGAATTTGGTCCGTGTCAAAATACAAAAATATAGACTTTGGTACCAATCCTTAGACAATAATAGCTGTGTATTGTACCTGTAAGCTGTTAATGGACTACTCCAAAGTAGATCCAGATTTCGTTTTTATAATATTGTAACTGGAGGTGTGGTACAAATGCCTGCTAAAATGCAAGATAGTGTATCATACCTTGAAAACAAAAATCCAGTTAACGGTTTCATAAGACATGTTCTCAAAATGTCCACACATCCAGCTCTGTCCAAATATAGTCACTTCTTGCAGACGTTCCAAAAACTCAAATCACGGTATCCCAGAAAACAATGTGTGACATCACTATGTTCACTTTCACAACAAAAGATTTACGACTGACCTACATTAGCACACATAAAAACAAAATCTGTCATAGATCCCGCCAGAACAAAACCACAGATCACGCAAGGGATGAATGATGGAGATAGAAATATGAAGATGGGGATGACAGATGAAAGTTTGAGGATACAGAAGATGAAGTGGGGGGAAATCAAGAGCTTGAAGAAGATGATGGAAAGATGGCTACTTCCACATACAGCATGGAGGAGTGTCACTGGGGGTAAGAAAAACCAGCTGTTGCTCTGTCAAATTCACCCAAAAAGATGAAAGTGTGTGAAAGCAACGTGGAGGCAGCTAAGGCTGGAGGGAAAAAATACAATCTCTGGCTCGTAATGAGCCCCCCTCATCCCCAAACCCAATCATGTGAGGCTGGATTGTTCCACAAATTCCAATTTTAGCTAGTATACAGTAGGTCACATGAGCTGCTGTCGAAGGCTGAGTTCACACTTGTGGATGGGTAATCGGGACGGCGTGGCGAAGTTGCTAGAGTGGCCGTGCCAGCAATCGGAGGGTTGCTGGTTACTGGGGTTCAATCCCCACCTTCTACCATCCTAGTCACGTCCGTTGTGTCCTTGGGCAAGACACTTCACCCTTGCTCCTGATGGGTGCTGGTTAGCGCCTTGCATGGCAGCTCACGCCATCAGTGTGTGAATGTGTGTGTGAATGGGTGAATGTGGAAATACTGTCAAAGCGCTTTGAGTACCTTGAAAGTATAACCCATTTATCATTTATTTATTTATTAATCTGATCAGGACCAAAAAATAATAAATACTGCACTTGATGTACACAGTAGCGTTTACTGGTATTTTTGTCACGCAACCCAGTGAAAAACATATCCATGAAGTAAGGACTACATTTTTGACTGTTTTCATGACACATTACGTAATGTACTTCAAGCTCATTTGCAAATGGGCCAAGCCCCATCTCATCTCTAAAGAGGTCTTGCGAATGTTGCCGTCACATGTGTCATGTTCAGTTTAGTTCAAAGTAGAGATGCACAATAATGGACATTTGAACCAATACCGACAAATTGCAGACCTATAACTGATATTTATGTTTATCTATTTACACAATATTTTGTGACAAGTAATGAATTTAAAAGTTCACACTTTTGGCCAAAACGTAAACACGCTACCAAAAAATATACAAATATATTGAAGGGAATAAAATGTCAACTAATATTTTTCTGTTTAACTAACTATACTTTGATTACAAATATCCTTCCTACTATAATTCTGACCTATGCAAACAATTAGAATCATTCCATTGGAATGTATTGATATTTAAATTTCATTGATATACAACAAGCAACTCCAACATTCTGAAAGGATTTCAGAAAAAAACAAAAAAACAATCTGTCCAACACATACTTGCCAACCCTCCCGAATTTTCCGGGAGACTCCCGAAATTCAGCGCCTCTCCCGAAAACCTCCCGGCACAAATATTCTCCCGAAAATCTCCCGATTTTCAGCCGGAGCTGGGGGGGGCGTGGCGGACCTGAGTGAGGACAGCCTTTTTTCACGACGGGAGGACAACAGGGTGACAAGAACTAAATCATCCAGACTAGAGATAAATTGTATTATTATGTTTATCTTACCTAAAAATAAATATATTTATTAATTTAAAAAAAACAAAAAAAACTAAATACATTTTTACTATATTTTGCTAAAAACATCAAAATTAATTGTATTTTTATTTGTATTTTTTCTGACTCCTTATTACACCCAGGCATTAGAATTATACATTAAAATAAACATATTTGAAATAATTAATTTTAAATTATCATAATAATTCATTTAAAATGACCATATTTAATTATTAAAATAATTGCTTGTTTATCAACAACTTTAGCATTTTATTCATTACATTTTGAAGCTCTCAGAAGCCAAGTTATGTTATATTCCTTAAGATTTATGTATGCAAGTTTGAAGTATCAATTATCTAAACACAGTTTTGTTTGCATATTTTCAGGATATATATATATATATATATATATATATATATATATATGTATGAAATACTTGACTTGGTGAATTCTAGCTGTCAATATACTCCTCCCCTCTTAACCACGCCCCCAACCACGCCCTGCCCCACCCCCGACCACGCCCCCACCCCCCACCTCCCGAAATCGGAGGTCTCAAGGTTGGCAAGTATGGTCCAACACAACTTACATAGATGAGACCAACAGAACTAAGCCAATAAGATTTTGCATTACAGTTAGAAACAAGTGGAGTCACATCTCTTGTTGATGACAATATAGATGGAAATACAACATTCAATTGTAGAACATAAAAAAATCAGGGTTCAAATAATAAAGTGCATTTTTCCCACAAATAAATCATACCAGGTAAGTAACTAAAGCCTGTGCCTTCAGATAAACAACAAAGTCAATCAAACAACTACTCATTTGGATTTCCCTTTAAGGTATTGTCTTTCAAACTCTTGCCTCTAATCAAACGCTTTTTCATCAGTTTTGGGGCTTTACATTTGCTGCGGTCGCCGCTAATACCACTAGGTCCTGGCTTAGCAGCACAGGCAGCTTCGTACTGTTTCAATTAATCTTCACAATGGGGAATTTTAAAGTGACTCATCAAATTTGTTGTGTTGAAGCTTGTCTTTTTCACCTCCTGGTGAAGTTTCTGCAGAACAAGTAAAATGTCTTCTTCTGACACGGTTAAGAAAGCCCACAAAAAAAAAGCCCACACCAGCGCGTGCAGCATCATGACAACACATATATGTGACCGTACTGTGTGGAAGGGGAGGGGTTGAGGAGCCAGGCAGCAGGACAAGCCACATCATAGTCTCATGACAAACACGAAGTTAAGCCTTTATTATTGTCGGCTCATTTTATCGGTGGATTTCTTTTAATTATTAGAATTATTGATATCACATCATAATTGCCATTATCGGTCGATAATTATTGGCCGCCGATATTACTGTGCAACGCTAGTTAAAAGTTACTCTGGTGTGTGTTTACTCTGCGAGTACCGTTACTTTGGTCAAGTAAACAAGGTGTTGGTGTGTACCAAACCAGCGTACCGAGTTCCACCCCTCAAGAAGTCCACTTGTATGTGAACAAGTGAAGTTTGGTGCAGCTGAGTGAATGCGAGTGCTACATCCATCAAAGACATGGGCAAGTGTTAAAATGAGAGCAAATATCATGCCGCAGTTATCTATATTCAAGAGAAAATGCTTTGGAAGTTGGGGTGTCCAGATCCTATGCAAATATTGGTCCGATATCACCAAAACTATAAGTATCAGATTATATCGGCTTGCTTCTAAAATCTCTGATAGCGCATTTACTTGTAAAAAGTTGGACAACCAGTTAACAGTTAAATATCCTCCAATAAACACACAAGAATGCTCCTTTACATTTACAAAAGGCAAAACATTATATGCTAAAGGCCAGTGTTTAACCATAGGGCCAAGGCCGCAAAAAAATATAAATTTCTCAGTTTTGGTCCGTATGGGCTGCACTAGTTGTAATACACTTTTCCACCACTTGTGGCAGTAATGATAATATCAAACAAACAGAGGAAGTCTGGAGAACACATGAGTAAACATTCTCATTAATCCATCCATCCATCCATTTTCTACCACTTGTCCCTTTCGGGTTTCGCGGGGTGTGCAGGAGCCTATCTCATTAATATTTAGATTATTTTCGCACAACATAATTGTATGTAAATGTATTTTCTGTCATTTTTTTCATGAGTCCCTTCTTATGCAGTGTATTTAGTTAGTATGGTGCTTATTTTTCTAATCAATCTTACGTAAGCCTAAGGTTTATGTGCTAAATAAATAATAATCTTTGTGATTAACACATACGTTTCATATCATTTGACAAGGTTGTAAACTAAGTAGGTTAGATATAATTATTGAATACAATTAAAATCAAGAGTAATATTACTAATTCAGTGTTAATACTTTTAAGTGAGCCTGGGGCCCTTCTGTAGTGGAAAAGTTGGGCCCCGGGGTCAAAAACATTAAGATTCTCTGCTATAGGCTACTAGGAGCTAGCAGCTACACAAAAGCTAAGCATACAATAGCACACAAGCTAGACAAAAGAATAAGTGTCTTTCATTGAACAATAATGCAGTCAAAAACACAAACATTGTAATATAAACAAGTATCAAATAATTACAGTTTCATATTACTTACAAACACAAAATCTTTAAGGCAAAAACGTATTTAAAGTATCCATTAATAACTCTTAACGCAGTGAGTTGAATGGTGTGGACACCATTCAACTCACTGCGTTAAGAGCTTAACAATTACCACTCCAATTTAAAATGAAGAGAGTGCAAGTCCATACCAAACGGTTAATAATAGGTTAGTGATTTTCATTTACCTACCATTTCACTTGAAATGGTAGGTATATGTATAAGGTATCAGGCCTTTTGTAACATTCCAAATGACAAAATAATACTGTGTATGATTCTTGTTGATATCGTATTGGCCAATATGCAAGACTTCAATATCTGTATCGTATCAGAGGTGAAAAAGATGTATCAGGAAGTGGAAGTGTGGTCTCCTTGCTCTGTCTTGTGTGTGTGTGTGTGTGTGGATACATCACTCTTTACCTCTTTTCAGAAGCTTTTGGTGAAATCTAAGATAGCAAATACAGCAAATTATAAAAAATAACCATTTTAGTTTAGAATACTTGAGTTACAGTACATCACAATCAAGTCCTTACTTTATGCATACATTTTTTTACTGTGCAACCTTTGGTCTCAAGACAAAAATGTTAGTGTGAATGTTGACGGAATCCCACTAAATTGTGCACAAAGTATCTTTTTAAAATTTTTGGTTCGGACTAGAGTACCAAACCCCAAGTGTGAACACAGACTAATTGATCTACATTCCGGTTGGCATGAGGCTCAGCAAAATCCTTCACACTTCATTGCCCAGAAAGGAGGCGGCCATAAAACATCTGGTTCTACACAGTCCCAACTCTTCTATCACTGCTTCATCATCCAGGACAGCTCCGTTTAATTGATTTAAACGCTCACGCATGCAGGGGATGTAGTTTGTTGGGCAGTATAGAGAGTTAAATACCCTCATTGAGTGTATTTATGAGAGCAGATGTGTTGTTCTGACCAACCAATGAGATGACAAAACCTCTTTGGGATGGTATTAGAAGACAACAATCCACTATAGTGCGTAGTTCTACATCCGTCATCAGTGGATTTCATGCAATCTCTGACGGTCATCGGTGGTCTGAAAATATCACACAATAAAACAGCACCAGAGTGTTTTTATATTTTCACAATCAATTTACACTGTGGTCAAATGGTGACGTGACTTTGGTGTTGAGTCAACTCCCTTTCCCAGAGGTTCATGCATCACCACCAGATAACGTCCTCTGGAGCCAAGCCTGAGTCTCCAAATTGAGGGTGTTTCTGTTTTACAAGCCAACAGCATGACCTCCTCTTACTTACGCACCAAAACCAAAATGAACACAATGTTTAGTGGATTCAAAGCTTTTATTGTGTAGTGTCGCATGTTGATCAGTGACTTCTTAGCATCTGCACACAAGGTTAGTGCAAATCAACCACAACAACATCTGGTGCCCGACTGCGTAGACCATACTAATGATATTAATCTGGATGTTGTTATTACCAGTCATTGTAAGATAATAAAATAGATCAGCGGACGCAGTAATTTGGCAACTGAGAGAGAAAAAAATCAATCTTGTGAACCTTTATTACTAAGGATGCTGACCAAAACTCGGTTCACTCAAGGCACAGTTGTGGATGTAAATGGTAACAACCAGGGGTGGGAATCGTTTACATTTTAACTGATACTGGTGCTTAAACGATACCGAGAACATGTAGTTTTTTGTCGACGGATGTTCTCATTCATCAAGGTTATTGTCTTCTCAGGGCATTCAATCGATAGCAATCAGGCATTCAATGGATCAATTAGTCCATTTGCAATTGATTGAATGCCCTAAGAATTCAGATTGGTTTATTTGAACATGTATACAGTTTCAAACTAATGCATCACATATTTAATTTTTTATTTTTATTTTTTTTACAACATGTCCAAAAAGGAGTAGGAAGAAGCAACCCTTTTCCACTTCAAATCAATTACTTACACATATGTTCACTCACACTATTCAAATCTGTGCAATGTAAATACAGTTTTTCTTTATATCCATTGATGATGAGATGAATAACATCTTAATTCCTCAAGTTCAAGACATCTACAATTATTATTCTTCCTTGTACTTTGCAAACACATGCAGCTTGAACAGTTTCTTAAAGGGGATCATATTAGTACATTGTTTCACTTCTTTACTTAATCCATTCAATAATTGAATTCCACATACTGATATGCTAAAAGTATTAAGTGTTGTACATACATGAATGTAAAATGTTTTATATTACATTTTTCCCCAAAGTTTATATTTCTCCTCGTTTGTTGTGAAAATTGTTGTAGGTACATGCTTTGGTAGCAGGTTATAGTTTGCTTTGTACATAATTTTAGCTGTTTGCAAATACACCAAATCATTCAATTTCAATATTCTTGATTTAATAAATAAAGGATCTCTATATGCAGCATTGTGTATTATCCTAATTGCCCTTTTTTGTAAGACAATTACTAAATTATGTGTACTTTTGTAAATATTTTCCCATAGTTCTGTACAATAACTCAGATATGGTAAAACTAGTGAGCAGTTGAGAATATGGAGTGACTTTTGGTTAATGCAATTTCTTGTAAAAAAAAACAACTTATTTTTATTCTAATGAAATGTTACAGTCAAGTTGAACAGACTAGAAATTTAAATACTTTGACTATATAAATTAAATTATAACTAACAGAACATAGAGAAAGTGCAAAAAAAAATGACTTGCTTGTGTTAGAATATTAGTGCATAATTCCGGGGGTTCGTTAACCCTCGTAACTTTGCTCGCCATAACCATCATCGATGCATAACAAAGTATCGTGTTGTTGTTGTTGTGGCTACTGGCTAGCGCTGCAGCGTTAAGAGGGCTGCTGTTGGCGTGTTCATGTTGGCGATAACGTTTTAAAAAAGAGTCCGACACTACATTACTTGTGGCAGGTGACTGAGACTGCATTCATTTAGCACTGAAACGAGGCACATTTCGCTTTGTCTTATTTTGGTCTGGTTACTATCGCTTACGTTGGCATCAATGCCATCAAGAAATAAGGGTTTTGGTACCCATCCTTAATAACCCTGCCGGAATAAGTGCTCAGTCATCTGCAACAATTGCTAATATTGTGAAAATCCATATGCTGCTCTTAAATCTTTATTGCCAAATTGAACAGGCCGACAGCAATGCTCAAGTCAAACACTGCACACATATTTTGCCGCAGCATTCGCAACAGCAGCAAAACAAAACAACACTTCTCATTATTCACAAATTACGGTAACGGCAAGGGAGGCGCATTCACGAACACCCGGATTTATGTGAATCAACTTAACTTGTTTTTTTGCACATTTTCTTTGTTCTGTTTTATTGTAGATTTAATTTCATGTAATTACATTTATTAATAATGGATCATTTTATTTATTATACTTTTATTGAGATTATTGAAGTGTTAAAATCACTAATTGTGAAACTTGAATGTCACAAGTGTCCATAAAAATTAAAAAGGCACACTTTTTGCACAAAAATGTGTATGTTTTCCTTTTTTAAGTACCGTCACCGTTTCAAAAGTAGTGATCTGACACCGGTATTGGTTAAAACGTAAACATTACCTAAAAAAGACAAGTGTTAATCGGAAATAGACGATAATTAGAGTAGGGGGTCATTATAAATGCATTGTATATCCTCCTCAGAAACGGCGTCCTCTGCAGTGGACATTTGTGTTTTACTGTACATAACTGTTATTTTTTTCTCTCCGAAATGTGTAACTCTGACTAAAGAAATAGACGGAAAAAAATGTCCACTGCAGAGGATGCTGGTTCTCAGGGGGTAATACTGCAACAAATTATCATCTCAAACTTTAATAATGATTCAGAGTGCATGAGAATGTGTAAATAAAAACTATTTGACCACATGGTCACTTAGTAACAAGTATATTGAACAACTCAGCAGCAACAGAACCAATGTTGTACTAGCATTAAGTTTTCAAACTAAAAGCCTGAGTAGAGCAACCAACATTTTTTTAAACTCACCACTTATGATACTTCAAATGGAGTTAAACAAAACTACATCAGGAGGTCGTTTACAGCCATTGCGGTTAATGCCAATGTGTTTGTCCAGATGCTAATTAAGAGACTATAGCAATTTTTTTTTTGCTTTGACGACGAGCAGGGCTGCTTTAACCTAAGAGGGGGCCCCGAGGCTAAACCTCAACCCCCACCCTCCAAAAAAAAAAAAAGCTAACCCCCCCAGCCCTGAAAATACAGTTTGAAAAAAAATATATCAGGATTTTAATCAACAGATTAGCACAAATATTCATTTAAAAAAAGCATTTTGTTCATGAAAGAATATGCTTTGCGACTGGCACATGCGAGAGTAACAAAGGCCAATTAACTTCAAAAACAGTGCTGGCGTCTCGGAGATTGCCTGTGCTTTTAGCGCAGTAGTCAGGACGCTCAAATCTCACACTAACGACCTGGGTTCGCGCCAAGCTCGGAGCAGTAGGGAAAAAAAACCCGCAGCCGAGACAGAAAGTACACAATCGCTTTGCAAAGCAGAGCTGCCTGTGAGTGACTGCTATGAACACCAATCATTGCCTTCCACCGTCAAAATTGGGGGCCCCTGATTGGGTGGGGGACCGTGGGATTCAGCTCAGGTAAACCCGTGCATTGAGGTGGCCATGGATAGGAGATTCAGCTGTTAATTGAATACTTAATTGGAGCTACAGTCAATTATATGGCTTGATTTAATGCCTTTTAAAAAAAAAATCATACTGTTATTCATTACACTGCCTGCTAATGCTAGGATTTGAAAAACGTTTTCTCCGCAATAGTGACACTGCCAAAAAATCGGGGGTCATATGGAGTAGTATCAGAGTCGTAACAAAGCAGGGATAGCGTCAGTGTAAAAGGGGAATGCAGGAAGGACATGCCAGTGTCAACACTAAAATGTCCCGCACTGTTGTGTTGAAATCAGTTGTCGCATTATGACAACAATAAGTATTTTACACGTCAGGGGCTGTTTTTGCCTGTTCGTGTTGTGAAAACCTAAGGCTCAGTTGTGGTCGTGATCCTTTACAGGATCTCTGTGTAATAGAGGCTAATGATTCACATCATTTTTATGAGATTTCTAAGCAAATCTAGAACGGTGCATCATCTGAGAGAATAATTTCGATGAACTGTCCACGTCTTTAGGCATTGCTGGTGCATAAAAATAACACTAACGCACCAATGAATTATGAACTTTCAGGAGGCTTGAAGGATTGGCAAGTAAAACTCATGAGGGCTGTTGATAAAGTTGCAAATTTTTATGCAATTTGGGCAACATCCAGCTGGTGGTTCAGAGAGCCCCCACATAGGCAAAGTTCTGCAGTTGATGGATAATCTGAGCACCTAAATTTAATCACCGCACTTTGGAAATATTGGTAAATCTTAACAGCTCCTAAGTGGTTTTCGTAGGCCAAATGGTCGAAGGTTCGAGCCAGTGTTTGCTTGTACTGGATTTTAAAAAGAGGTTTCATGATATTTCCTAGTCTTTCAGCCAATCTCACTTGTGCTTTTGTAGGAAATATTGATGGGAGAAGCGAAAACAAACACTTTAGATTGAGGTTTTGATAGGGAACACATAGCTGGAAAAGCAAAGAGGGTATTTTTCAAATCTAGGGCTTCCCCCTTCTCTGTTTGCAAATGGTGTCTGGCAGATGCTAGCGTTATTCGGCATGCAAAAGTTCCACTATTTCACTTTGTGCTGCGCTGGAAGCCAAAAATGTGCTTCGAAGGGTTTATTGCTCATAGCCTTAACTACAAAGGATGAAGGTTCAAGCCCCTACAGCATCATCTGTCACTCCAGTGTTCATTGAAAGACCATAAAATCCACTAATTGCTTTGCTGTCAATGTTGATTTGGAGAAACCGGAGAAGGCGGACTAACAATCTTGCCCCCCAAAAATATAAAAAGTAATCCTAATAATTTATAAGTCAAGTCTGTCTGATCATTATAATGTATAATTCAACTATCCGTCATAGATTCACTCATCTGAGCATTACGAGGCTGTTAAATCATCAATGTCTGCAATAAATTAGATCGCTTATGACATGAGCAAAGATGATCCAATGTTGACGGCCCTATGAATGAGTCATGCAAGAAAATAAATTAGCAAATATTTCAACTAGAGTCTATTAATAATGGTTACTTTGGAATATAAAAAAAACTTATATAATTTAATAACAGTGGTTTTGGCGGTCATGTTTTATAGACATTATTTAGAGTTACAGTGCAATCACTTTGAAGTCTGTTTAGGCATCAAAGTAGTTTTGTGGGTAAACTACATGGATTAAGAACTCTACATCAGAATCAGAATCATTGGCCAAGTATGTTTAACACACAAGGAATTTGACTTGGTAGACTGCTTTTTGACAAAATTACCCATAGCGGGTTTTTTTTTGAATGTTATAAGACAGTTGTCTTATAATTGGATTCAAGAAGGTTATACATACACATACATATCAATCGAAGGCGTCAAACCAATTTTACGCTCGGGAGTCGGAGCCACAGTACAATACTGGATTGACCGAAATATAAGACCTTACTTTTCTACAAAGAAAGATTTGTATTATAAAGGTAGCCTGGTGAGTAAACAAACTTGACATAAATACCACATAATTGACAAAATTACCACATTACCTGAATATAACACAGTGTTTCCTTATATAATGGTTGTCATACTGTATACAGTGCATACATATGTATTCCTCTGGAAACTCCAGTGTTTTGTGCCCTTCTGTTTTCATGGTTAACTGCAATTGTTCTGGATAGTAGAAATTCTGGTGGAAAGACTAGAATTTCTCTTATTTTTCAGAAGCATTTCCATTAGATTGAAATGCAAATGTTGACAGGTATAGTCTTACATTCGAACTCAATAGATACACGCAAAATAACGGGTGGCATCAAACTTATAGTCTGTAAGCAAGTTAGAGGTTTTCTCCCTGTCACTCACACAAATACCAGTGACCTGGGCCCTCATGTAACTAGCTTGCGTCCGAACAAAAGCCTGGTGAATTACCTTTTTAACATCAAAGATGAGATTTATCAAGACTGACGTTGACATGTGTGCTGCCTCCTGGCAGCTATGAACGCACATTTCTACAGGCTGCAGATACTTTGGCGACACACATAAGTGATCCTGGGTAATAGTTCACACAAAAAAGTGCCATCACAGTTGCAACGAAGCAAGGGAACAGTTGCCGAGATTATCTTTTCAAACGCTCGTCTGTTTTGGCGATGTACATCCATCTTCTTCTTCACCTGTTTCCTGATGTCCAACCAATTATTTTTTTGTTTTTATAGCCTGTGTGCTGTTTTCCATTGCAAGAGAAAGAAGAACCTCCTACTGAATCCTCGATGGGTAGCACGTGCAGTCACATGGCTACTTTCAATATGATTTGCGTATTTATAAGGGGGCGTGGCCTGGGTGTGCCAAGACACCACATGTCTGTGGTCGATTTCAAATTGTTGCTATGTAAAAAAAGAAATGTTTTTGGATTTGTGCGCGCGAACACTTAGATACATCTGAATTTTTACTTACTTACTTCTTACTTTTCTCGCCGTTTTCTGAATTTAATCGTACGACCATTTTTAGTAGAAAAGCCACACAACTCTCTTTACATGAGGCCCCTGGAGGGAGGCAGACACCTTCTAGAAAATGTGTCTTAATGGTTATGATGCCAATTTGAAAAAGTCTTCAAAGAAATACAGTATAATGTTTACTGTAATTTACCACCAGTTATTCTATTTGATGTTAACAATGTATTTTATTTTGTCTTGAAAAGTATTTTTCACAAAACTGGCCTTCTTATTTTCCGGTCTATATGATGATAATCATGTCTTTTCTTACCTTACCAGTCAGACGCCAGAACATGAAGGTCCGCATCAACGCTACAGGAGACACCATTGTGATGAAGTTTGTTCGCCCCAACACCGACACCAAACTGGAGGGCTACATCCTGGGCTACGGCAGCAGCATGTTCTCCAAACAGTTCATTCCCCTGCCAGAGAACGGACAACCTTACGAAACTGAGTTTGGTTAGGGCAACTACCATGCATGTACACATTTCACCTGTCTTCTTACGCTAACTTAACCAAATGTTTTGTCTTGAAGACGCTGAGCCCAAGTACCTTATCGCAGTCCAGCCCATTCCCACCAATGAGGTCAAAAAGCACTGCACAGGTGAGGATTCCATAATCTACGTTTAAGTATCACAGAGATAAGAAACACAGGTGTTAACCAGCATTTATTTGCAGGTAAAGTGGAACTGGAGAAACCACTTCACTTGGTCATCGGGTCGGTGACGCCCACCTCAGTACTGTTGTCCTGGGGGACGATGCTGAAGACCCCCTATGAAGGGAACATTATGAATGAGTGTCTGGAGGACGGGTATGCTTACATTCTGTACATACATTTGGATTATTTTGTGATAATCCACGGTTTGTCATTTCTTCCTATTCAATGCAAACATCATTCTCTCTGTTGATTGTCATGTTCTAAAAAAATTGGAATGCAACAGGCTGAAAATGTTGGCACACTTTACAAATGAAAACACTGGACGATGTGTACTAAACTCATCTAAACCGCACCGATTGATAGAAACGAGGCCAAAGGCAACTAAATAATATAATTTGTATAAAGTGTGGTAGGTGCCTCAAGACTTTAGCAGAGGCGCAGCAGCTTGAGAAAAATAAAGAAATACATTTCACAAACTTACTAAAATAACTGCAGCTATGATCGAAGGCATAATGAACACATTTTTTGTTTCTACGGGGAGTGAGTGAACAAAGTCAGCCACAGGTCTTCTAAAGACACAACATTTTTGGCGCCACTTACGGGATGTGGTTAAAACACTTAAAAAGACATGCAAACTTACATTTAATAAAGATGTTCTACCGGTTTTCTAAGCATTAGTGGCACAAATGGTCAATGACGTGTGGAAAATTAGTTGGATTCATGGCAGCCATGTTTTTCGACAATTTGTCTATCACCTAAAAGTACAATACATACAGCGCATGGGGGATAAATCTTAAAACAACATGTTTTTTTCTGTCTTGTTGGACAAGACACTACACGGTGCGTTATCGGGAGAGGAACAGGAAGTGGAACTACCAGACCTGCCCGACGAGCGACACAGTCATTGACCATCTTAAACCCAATGCAGTTTACGAGTTCGGAGTCCAACCCAGCTCTAAGGACAAGACCGGGTCGTGGAGCAAGCCAGTGATTCATAACATCAGCTCTGGCCGTATCGAAGGTATAGGTTTGAATCCCCTTTCTAAATGTAATTCAAATGGAAATATTCATGTTTAACACGTCGATTTCCTACAAGCCAAGAACCATTGTTCTTTTTGTTTGCAGAAAAAGTCATTAGGAAAATCTTCAAACGTCCTATTAGCCCTGTGGTAAGTATCCAAACAGTTTTATTATATCGGGCTTTTAGTGCATCAATATGTCAACGCGCTTTGTTGTGTGGACAAGCTGTATTCCGAGTTGTTGAAGTTAATGAGAATGAACAACTCGATCCATAATAAACATTCTCAGGAACAGTGAGCGCCTTTGGAAGAATGAACTGGCTCTCTGGAGACTATGTCGTACTTCACTTTTTTAATTTTCTAGTATGCGTATGCTTTTCTCAGGGTTGTTTGCCTTGTTAATTTTCCTCCCAGCTGCTGAATGGAAACAGCGTCAGCACAGCCAGAGCAGAATGAGCCAAGTTTGCTGTAGCGCGCTAACCCCAGAGAGCTCTATTTGTTCCAATGTAAAGCCAGTTGTGTCAGAAAGAGATACATAGAGCTAGTTTTTGATGGGGATGTTTTTTATTTGAATGTATGGTTGACAAATTCCCTTTTTTTTCCCCCACTAGAAACCCATCGGGCAAGGTCCACATTTCCCCTTTGTCCCTCGTCATGGTAAGATAAACACCCAGCACAAGCTGTTTTTGTATTTTGTTTGTCTGTAAAAATTTTTATTTCTTGCTCATGTCTGCTCTGAGTCTATACACTGGAACAATCTTAACCTAAAACTTGAATTTTCAATTTGCTGATCGACTTCAGGTTCCAGTAACCAGAAAGCTATTTTCTTAGAATAAAGTGCAGACTTGGCAACAATGATTGTCAGACTGTGGTGTGCCCCTTTCTTAAAGTATGAAGAAACACATTTAAAAAATTGTAATGGTTTCAACAAGTTACGTTAAGGAACAACAGTTTATACTTGCGCAATGGTCGAAAAGGAGTAGGAAGAAGCAAATGTTGCAATTTTCTAATAGGGAGAGAAAATAATATTGTGTAACCATAGAAAAGGAAGACATTTAAAACATGTTTAAAATGAATAAATATAATATATAAATTAAAAAAATTGAATAGACAAAAAATTTATAAATACAGTAACTGTAAGTATATATATATATATATATATATATACATATATATATATATATACACACATATACACATACATATATACATATACACATACACATATATATTATACACACACATATATATTATATACACACACACATTATATATATATATATATATATATATATATATATATACACACACACACACACACACATATATATCTCAAATATGTATGAAATTCCTGATTTCAAATTTATTTGGCCATTGAATAAAAATGTTAAAGCTAAAATAGAGCTAAATCAGAGGAAGCAAAAAAGGTGGATTAAACGCATAATCGATTAAATCAATTAGACTAAAGCAATTTATATTATGTTGCTTTGATTAATTGTTTGATGATTGTCATTAATAAAAATTCAAAAATAAAAAAATACAAATGCAGGCAATAGAGTACACATGAGAGCAGCGGTGTATGGCTGCCCTGAAGTTTGGCAGCAAATAGTGGAGTTTTACTTAACTATCATTTATGCACACTTTTAAAAAGTGACATTTAAATGCTAATGATGTGCATTTATTACAAGAGGGTTCTACCAAGCAGAAACATCTTGTTAATTTCATACTTTTTTCTTAAAATACGCATTGAGGCGTATTTTTATTTATAGTGTGTTTTATCCGATTACTCGAACAAACTAATCGATAGATTACTCGATTACTAAAATACTCAATTGTTGGAACCCTAAAGGTGACAAAGACTGTTCGACCAAAACTACCTCATGTTAAACTTCTATTTATTTATTTTTTTTACAGCGCCTGAAAGCGTTTCCTTTCCAACCATATGCACTACTATAAACACATGAGTTTACTTCCTAGTTTCTATTGCAGGACGGTGATCTGATCTTCTGTGCTGACGTCTTACCGTTAACCTCTCGTCCTTTGCCTTTGTTAGTGCTTCACAATAAGACGCAGGGCAGACTGCCCCTCCCACGCAACATAACCCCAAAGACCACAACAACAACAACAACTCTTGGTAATTCACTTCCGGAGTATATTCTCACGGAATCCGTAGATTACTCCACAAATGTGCCTTTCAATTCCTTAAGGATTTATGTAGTCAATGTAAAACAAAGCTTCATTTGCATCAACAAACCTTCTTTCACATGATCTAACATGCACTATATTTGTCAGCTCCCACCACAACTACTAGACAGGAACCCTTGTCTACCTCTGGACCCGCATTGCCTGCGACCACCAAACAGCCATTCGGTAAATTCCAAGTTTGTTTAAAGAAGAACCAATGTGACTCTTGGTCTTTGAAATAAGCTATAAAAGTTATCCTCCACTGAACGTGTGATGTCAGCTGTTTAATGGGACTCACAAAGGCAAATCAATGACATTTTTAATGACGGATATAAGGCATTGTTGTGTTTTTGACTTAGTTTGTTTTAACCAACTGAATCAGATCACACTGAATACCAAACTAGTACTAGCAATGAAGTCAAGAACACTATCAGATCTTACAATCATAGACATGTCTTACAATCAGGCAATGCCTTATTTTAGGTTTAGGATTTCATTGCCTCAGCTTTGCCTGTGATATTTTTGGACTTTTCTTGGTGTTCTGCAGGCAGCAATCAAACAACAATAGTGCCCATCATTGTGTGATGTTGGTAAAGATAATGTGGAACTTATTGTTAAGTCATGCATCAGTGCAGTTGTTTCCGGGCTTTGTTTATTTAAATTCGCATTTTACAAGACGTATTTTCTCTCTCTCTGACACACCACCTAGGAGGAGGCCTCTTCAAATCTGTCATCCCTCTTTCCCGTGAGCTACCCTTAGTTCCTCTTTTTCCACCTCCGCTTCAAATTCCAGCAACTACACCTTCTGTACCAGTCCCAAGGCAAAACGGTGGACAATCTCCCCAATCCCAAGTCCCAACTCCATTAAACCTCCACCAACCGCCACCGCAATCCAAGCCCAGATCCCTACCATCTAAGCCAAGTTCTAAAGAAAAGTCTGTATCCCAATATGTACCAAATTCAGAGCCACCTCTTCAGCCTGTAACTTATACACTAATTCCAAAACATCACCAACAAACATCCAGGCTCAAACCTCAGTCCGACACCAGATCACCAACGAAGACTCAGACCAAATCAAAACCCCAGACAAAGCCACAACCTGTATCTCTGCTTCAACTCCAGCCTAAGACACCACATCTTCATCCAACAATGCTAATCATACAACAATCGAAAAAAGTTAAGGCAAATCTAAAATCATCTCAACCCACAAAGGAGCAACTACCACCAAGGCGAAAAATACAAACAAAGGAAATCTTACCTAAACAACCATCCCGGTCTACAGTAGACAGACAAGTTGAAACACAATCTCAACCCATGATCCATTTTCAGACCACATTCCAACCCTATGCCCGACTATCAAACACCCCAGAGTCTCTAACAAAACCTTATACAGTTTGGTCTGGTTCTTTAAGCCCCACAGAACATCCTTTATCCGGGCCCAAAACACAGCCAGATCAGCCAGCCAAGTCCAACAAACCCATAATCAGAAGCAGTACCCAACCACAAACTTTAGCCAGGACCCAATGGCAGCTCCAGTCCCCTTCCTTTGTTTCAACCCCTCCTTCCCAACCCACACCTTCATCAACAGCCTATAGTTTGCCCCCATCTGAATCCCAACTGAAGGCAAATCCTGCCCAAGCAGAAGTGCAACCTGGAATTCAGTTTCCACCTCTGGGTAGGACTCATTCTGGTCCCATCGAGGTCATTCCACTGCAGGCAGTCCCTACTGGTAAACCCCCATTTTACAAACCTTTAATGTAGCATACATATTGTTGTGATGGTTACTGAGCAACTAATTAGTAAAGCTAAAGGTGTAGCTCTATAAAGTTGCTCAATGTGAAAAAATCACAACCCTTTAGGATATACATGAGTTTTTTCCCCCTATACAGCTCCTCCTCGTACAGCAGAGAAGGGCAACCCTCTACCAATACCAGCCCTGGACGCAGAAGAGGCTAATAGTTACCATCTTGGTAAAACACCGCAACAAGCCGGTCCCATTACCATCACTGCTTTCGTTAAAACCCACCATGTGACACCCAGTTGCAGCTACTGGATGATAATCACTGCTTCCCCATTCTCCATCTTCATCCTCACAACCAGCCAGCAGAACCACCTAACACACCCTACCACCTCCTCCGCTCACAAACCATTTCCATTCCATTCCTTGGTCTCTGTCGTCTACATTCTTCTCACCGATGTTTGCCATTTTGTTCCATTTAGGTTGCGCTGTCAAAGGGATCACCAATCTTTAACAGACTGCCTTTCTTGCTTATTTAGGTAACTGGAAGAGAGCGGAAGGCTCTCCTGTAAGCTCCTCGGCCGCTCCGGCGGGAAGAAACACAACGTTTTCACGTGTCCGAGTTCCACCTCACTTCACTCGCAATGGCGGCAGATCGTTCTCCACCTCCTCCCACAGCATCTCCAGGACACCTGGGGGTAATGGAGAACTATTCTTCCTCTCCTCCAAGTCCCCCAGTTACCTCTTTCTGGGCTTTCATCTTTTTCTTCTTTCATTGCTTTTACAGAAGACTGCAGACGAATCCTGGTTTAGCGTTAGAATGCATACACTGGAACGCTTCTGCTTTTCTATCTTTGGTGTTTTTCTCCTTCTTTCGCTCAACCACATGTGGTGTATTTGACACCTACACCGTGATGTTCGGCTTCGTTAATTTGACTCACAGTCCCCTCTTTTCACTGGCAATGTGGGATGTCTGGCTAGAACACTCCATATTTTACACTAGCTTGCCAAACCAAGCACAGCGCTGGTCCCCTTTTCCCCACTGTTTGTATCATCCTTTCCTAAACATTTGCCGCAGACTCCTCAGAGGAGTTTGAGAACCTGTAAGATTAATGTCCTTAAATAGCCGTGCCAGTTCCAATTTTTATCGACAAAATAGGTCAAAGAAGGCGCACATCTCCAGCTTTGTTCCACTGACGACTTCTTCTCCCTCCAACAGCGCATCATAGGAGCAATGCTCTCCCTAAGCCTGGAGCGTGGCCCAAAGACAGACCTGGTAAAGACTAACAACAAAGTATTTGAGTGTTCCACATGCACTAACACACCAAGCACTGTTACAGTTTGTCTCCATCATCATCATTGTCGACCTAATCATGCAGATCTGTTCTTTTTTTTTTTTGTCACAAACCATTAATGCTTGCCTGTCAAATCTTTTGTTTTTTGTTGTTTTGGTTTTTTTTGCTAAATAAGTGGTCCCATTATATAAACCCTATTTTAGTATATTACCGGTACTTCTCGGGCAGATACACATTTTTAAGGAGATTCAAATTAGGAAAGGATGAAAGTTACAAACTATTATACAGATCTAAATGTAAGACCACCCATTTGGGAGTGCAACACATTTCATTCATGACAGGACTGTGTAACCTCCTAAGAACTAGCATCCATAACAGTGCATTATATTCTGAAATGTGTAACTCTGACAAAAGACATGGCAAACTCTGACAAAAGACATTGGTTTATTTCTTTAGTCAAGAAAAGTAATAGACTCATTTCTTTTGTCAGGGGTTGTCATTTCTTCTGTTAATAAAAAAAAAAAAAAAAAGTCCCTGAAAACGCTGGTGCTCAGGAGGTGATGACCATTAATTATTGGCCAATAATTAAATGTGTGGTGCCCCCTATTTAGAAAAGACATGCCAACATACATATACTACTGACATTTTCAAAATTGCATAATCATTAGACAAATGGTCAGTGACTTATGGACTAGGGCTGCAAAAAATAATCGATTAATTCAATTATAAAAAGGCTTCGATTTATATTCTGTTGCTTCCATTATTTGTTTAATGAATGTAACTCTTAAAAATATATAGAATCTGTGCCCGGAACTTTGAATACATGAACATGGTTTCCGCACGGCCGCTGCAAAAGAGCACACATGAGGGCCGGGAATGTGGTGCGGCGAAGCAGAGAGTTTATTTTTATTAACGCACACATGTTTAAAGTGTAATTTCAATGTTGATGATGTGCATTTATTAGAAAAAAAGAAAGGTTATGAAAAGCAGGAAAACCTTTTGTTCCAACAATTTCAAACTAAATACACATTGAAGCTATAAAGTGCATTTTATCCGATTACTCGATTAATCAACCAAACTAAACGATAGATTATTCGATTACTAAATGAAGCCTTATGTAGTAAGAGAAGACATTTTGCTTAAAGGCAGTCATGTTTTAGGCACATTTGCTGGTCAGTCCCCTAAAGATGTGTAGCAAATTTTGCAGTAATTCTGCTTTAAAAAACAAACTTAAGTCACAGTGACTGTTTTGTAGAGCTCATTAAGCTGTGTGAGAAATTTCAGGTCAATTCTACTAATGAAAAATAATAGCACAGGTAACAGAATAGGGGTTCATGTCTTGACACATTAACACCCAAAAAACAAGCCATATGTGACACTGTTAAAAAACAACATTTGATGGCATCTCATATATGAAACATTAGCCTTCCTATTAGGTTTTTTTTTTAATCAAATACCCGTCCCTAGTTTGAGCATTTTTTATGCTAATAAAAGATTAGCCTGCTTAACATCGCTACGGATTCTGCCGATCCTGTTACATATAATTAAAGTTAGCCAATCCGGCGCTGGCAAGTAACGCAAACCACATCTGTAACACACATATTATTAACAATGCATGTCACGACTGGTGTGTATTTCTGTAAAAACCTTGATGGTTGCAGAGTAAGTTGCAAGGCTTTCTGGAACTAGCATTATTTTATGATAACAGTGGTCACCTTGATTTTCATAAAAACAATGTCAGAAATTTTAGTGGACTGTACAAAATCCGAGGCACCACAGTATTTTTAGCCAGCTTGTATAAAACACCCACTAATAAAACAGTGTTTATTGCCTATTTGAAAGACATGTAGCAGAACCGTCTAGCTGAGAAAACGGATCTAGAAAAGGCTATGAACAAATGTATTACATTCCTTTGGATCTTAGATAGTAGTATGACATTGCATTTTTCTTTGTGATAAGAGAATGACAAATGACCGAAAAGGAGTGCATTCTGGGGCCGTGAACCCTCAAATTGAGCAACTCCAATTAAGGAAGTGTGGAGACAAGACTCCCTTAAGGCTTCCTCACTCCCTGCTGCCTGATTTAGCAGAGATGTGCTTCAGCAATAATTCATGGGTTGGTTGCAAAGCGGTTTCCATTACAGGCCTTGCACTCGCTTTCGGTTACATTTGCCGCATCAATCAAAGTCACTGGTGACAACTTTGTTCTATTCTAGTCAGTCCATATCTGTGGATATGAGTCACTTTTTGAAAACTATTGACTCAACCTTTTTTTTTTAATTGTTAAAACATTTGTACCGCGTATTTGAGGTTTATATGGGCACTCTGTGGCAGCAGTTCTAGTCTGCCTGGCTTTGATGTGCTTTTATTGAGGGATGGGCATGTTGCTACTTTTCCTTGATCGACTCTGTGGGAAATTAATCGATTAATGTTCTGAACTTCAGTTTTAAGCTGCATATTACGCACCGACTTGAGTAACTTCATGAGAGCCAGCGTCCTCTGCAGTAAACATTTGTATTTTGCAGAAGAGGGCCACATTGTTGTCCAAAATGTGTAACACTGACACAAAATAACTAGACACAACATATGTCCACTGCAGAGAAGACTGGTTCTTAGGAGGATATAATCACTGTTATATCAGTTGTTGTCCATGCATTTTCAAATGTACAGTTTTACAAAAACAAAACTAGTAAATAAAAATATTACAGCAATTCACTTGCACTCCCTAATACAAAACAAGTTTTTTAGGTTTTAAATGTGTGGGAAAAGGACTAGTTCATCAAATAAAAACAGTAACATTTTTAGTTTTTAAAAGGGAAGTCTGGGTTTTTCTGCTTAGGCTGCTGCCTCTGAAACCCGACCTCGGCTAAGTGGAAGAAGATGGATGGATTTTGAATTTTTTTTGTTTAGGACATGTGGTCTAATAAATGTACGCATTTGTTAAGCACTGGACATGTATTACGAATATGTGCTCCTGATAACCCAGTCTCCACTGTAGTTGACATTTTATTTCGCTCTATTTTTTCTTGTCAAAGTTACACATTTCAGAAAAAATAGCCCTGTTATGCATGTCCACAAACGTCCATTGCGGAAGACGCTGGATCTCAGGAAGATATGTTGATTAGAATGTTTCCTACGTCCTCATAGCTGATGTCACACTTCTTCAGACAAACTATAGCTGAGATTACTCTCAGCTATAGTGACAAGCAGCAACCAACAGCACCGCTGTTGGTTAGTAGTGCACACCTTTTTACAAGCTGGACATAAATTCTTAATATTAATCGATTACGACGCCCATCCTCAACTTTTGTTGTTGCTTTTCTCATGAATTTTTTTTTTTTTTTAATGAGCGCTCTTCTTCTGCTAATCTTCAAATCCATCAGTGTGGCCTCCTTTCATTGTGATAGTACTATTTCCAACATTAACCACAAACCAATTCGTTTTCAGTTTCATCATCCTCCTTCTCTTCCACACTGCAGACCACCTGTTGCTCCGTATGTTGTTGTTTTTTAGAAGATTCTAAATGTGTGTCCGCTATTCTTTGCAGTTCTGCGCCCTTCTGTTCCCGTCAACAAGAGACCCAACCTGGTGGGAAAGCCTAATGACCACAGTGAGTGTGACACTATGCAATTAAACAATGCAGTAATATACGTTACTCCTTTGACTGGAGGGCACATTGACATCTATTTCCCAGGCTGCAATGCTTTTGTCATGCAAACAACACTCACTAAAGGGGCTTTTATTATACAGTGTAAGGTTGAGCGCCTGTGATTTGTTTACATATTTACATTTACTTATCAGAAACTTGAACATTTGTTTTTTGGGGTTTTAAAGCAAATTTAAACAAGCGCTAGTTTTAACATATTTGCCATTTTTATGTGTCATGCAACTGCAAAAATACGATAATTGATGTTATGGTGAGCAACAAAACCAACTTCAACAACAAAGACCTAAGCAGAGTCGCCGATGTGCCTCGCGGATCTCACTTTTTTTTTTACATCTTCAGTATTTTGTGTAAAAAGAAGTTAAAGGGGACCTTCCGTCCATCCATCCATCCATCCATTTTCTACCGCTTATGCCTCTCAGGGTCACAGTACGGCTGGAGCCTATCCTAGCTGCACTCGGACGGAAGGCAGGGTAAACCCAAGTCGCCATTATGATTTTAATGCACCTTTAAAACACTTCCTTGTGGTCGTGATAATATTTATTGGATATGCTTTGGTGTAAATTTTGCTACACAGTCCCTTTTTTTTTATGAGTCTTTCTGCAAGATGTTTGATTCTGAAGGCGTTCCCAGATTGCAAATGAAACCACCTCCCACCTTCTTTAAAATGCCCATAAAGGCACAATTTTAACATCTAACATCCCTTTTAAAAAGAAAAACAAACTTAGATAATAAATATTGTGTAAAAACAATACAATGCAGTACAAACAACTACAGTAATTTTATGAAGTTTATGACATGCTTCTCTGTCAAAAACACCATCAGCTACTTCTCTATATTTTCATGAATAAAAGTCAGCTGTTTAGAAGTTGTTTTAACATTCTCAGTTTGCGTTACACTCATTCTGTTTCAATATGGTTCAGACAAGCAGTGATACGCTCAAACTGCTTTGCTAAGTTGCGGACTTGCTCGTTGTTTTTGATGATTTTTTTAATTCAGTGAATTCCATCCAGTTAATCTTTTCAGCACTATCAACTAATAGCGGGGATGCTTGGAACTCTTATGTTTCTTGCAACTGAAATCATAACAATTAGCTAAGAGACTGCTCTTATCTCAAAACACTCTTGAGTTGAGGTATTAGGGCTGCATGAATTATAAGAAAAAAAACCTTAGTGCAATTTTTTTTCTCCAAAATTGCGATTGCAACTTTTAGATTTTCGACAAAAAAATGCCTAAAACTTGGAAAGTAACGGATCAAAGAAAACATGTGACTTTTAGACTGTCAATCAACATACTCTTGTCTGAACGTGCCACACAAACCAATACACAATATTTTACTTTAAAAAACATTTGGCTTTCTGCAGAGACTCAAAGTATTTATCTTCATCATGCTCTTAAACTGAAGACATAATCTATATAAACTATACATTGATTATAATGTACCGGTAATGTAATATAAAACAATGCAAGTAACCATTTATAAGGATACACACTTTTATTTGTCATAACTGTAGAATTGTTTACCATTGTACTGTAATTGGAAGGTAAATAACTTTGTTATACTAAATAAATAAACAAAAACAATAGTAAGGACTAATTTCTAAAGCACAATTCTAACATAAATAAATATTAATCATCTTAAAGTGCATTTTTTTAGTTTAAAAAACTACGTCGGGTTGACTTTTTCTGATCAAGGCATTCCCACTTGTTTGTCCGTGTTGAAGGACTCATATTGTCTATCCGGGTTGAAGCTGAAATATTACCACATGGGGACATTTGGCTCTGTAATCATATTCTTAATTTGTGTTACTTTGCAGAACTTTTTACTAACAAGTTGTGAGTAGGAAGCTGTCAGTACGCCTGTGTGTGTAAGCAAGCGGTCTCGCTCTCTGCCCACCGAAACAAAGATTGTGAATGACTGTAAAGTGGCCTCACTGCGTTCAATTAATTCTACTGTTAAATACACACTCAGGTTCTGAGAGCTTTGCACAAAGTGAAATGTCTTTTTCCCTGTTTGAAACAAAAGACGAACACACACCAGGCTCAACAATTCTGATTAGCAAATATGTCTCTCAAATGCCAGTGACAGTGGAGAACAAAAACCTGATTCTCTTGCGGTTATTTATTTGTTATTTATTGCACTAATTAAAACCCCAATGTCAATTAATCGTGCAGCCCCATAAGGTACCACTTTATAGATTCCTCCGGTCAGAACGTCAGGTACAACTGCACACTCGCCGATCAGTTCAGACTTGCATTAAAAAAAGCTGCACTGCATGTCAAACATCGGTGTTACTATGCGCATGCCAAGATTACTGTAGATTAAAATGGTACTTTTTCCTACCTTTTTTTTTGTTTCTTCAATGCCTGAAGCAGAGGTCCGCGGCTGAAAGTTTGACTTAATATCCAAATAAGAATGTCCGCCTCGCTCTGACGTCACGACGTAGCAAGACTGCAAAATCTGGCGAACAAAGGCATCCAAAATGCATTAACCTTTAATATGAGTATTCAACTTTGTAACATTTATAAGCCAGAAAAGACAACATTCATCATAGGTCCCCTTTAAGCACTGTTATTAGCAAAGTGTTAAAAATACTTCACACTTTCTAGTCTTTTCACTTGGAATAAAAGGTGATAGCTTCTTTACTGATGTTTCTTAATGTCCCTAAAACCCTAACGATTCAAAAGAGAGCGTTTGAGCCTCTTTTCTCACAACAGTGGAACAAACTTAGAATAGGTAAAGTGCTCATTAACAGGCTCTTAGGACAAATAATTATAAAAAATTCAATTTTGCATAATAAGAAAGTTGATTGGAAACACACAAAATTGGCTCAAGTGTGTGAATGTGAGTGTGAATGCTTGTCGGTCTATCTGTGTTGGCCCTGCGATGAAGTGGCAACTCGTCCAGAGTTTACCCCGCCTTCTGCCCGAATGCAGCTGGGATAGGCTCCAGCCCCCCAATATCATGAGAGGGACAAGCGGTAGTTAATGGATGGATGGAAAACCACTCCTTTTAAGTAGGTGTTGCAAAACATGCGCCCAAGAAGAACATATGTCACGGGCGATATGCCCAACTAAGTGGCTTTCAACTTTAGAACTTCCACTGTTTGCATGGTAAGACGCTTCCTGTTTATCAATCTTGAATGAATCAAAGCAATTCATGCCCCTCTATTATTCCCCCCAAAACCACACTGTTAAATTCTTTTCTTTTTCCTCTTTCACCACTATTTATTTCAGCTGTCTTTGACGTGTTAAGAGACCACAACACAAAAGGATTGCAATGACATGCACACAATGTGCACCCAAAAGCACAAAACCAAAGAACAAATTAATGATGATATTTTTGTCATATCCTGTTGTTTTTGCTTGTTGTTCTGTTGTCTCTTGTTAAGCACGTAAATGCTAAAGTGCATGGGTGGCAATTAGAGGACTTAAGTGGCGGACTCTCCCCCCTCCCCAACTTTTTAAGCAACGTCCCACATGTGATGTTTTAGCAGCCTGCAAGGACGGCGGCCAAAGCAGATGGAACACAACTGTGCATGAGTCACATGATACACTGACCTCCTCCTCCTCCCCCAGATAAACCCATGGACCTCAAACAAGGAGAGAAGGAGTCCATCCTGAAACCTTTCCCTATGGTCACGTCCAAGCCTAAGCAGGAGCGCAGACATCAGACCACCACCACTGCCCCGTTTTTAAACAGTAGGAAACCACACACACATCACAAAAAGCAATGCATGAAAGAGTCAAAACTTTTACAAATAAAGCATGATAAGTTTTAATTATTTAATTGTTTTTATTTTATATTTGTGTTTGCAGTGTTGTATGTCTGCACTGTGCCCAATGTAAATTCATGTAATACGTTTACACAAAATAAAACTTGTCATTAATTTGCAATTATATTGAATTTTACTCGTCCAAAGGATGGTACCATAGCATAAACAATAACACACCTTTTCAGTGTCTCTGTTGGTGTTATAAGAAAACTATTTGTTGAACACAATACATTATGGCCGTTAGCGAAGAAAAATCCATAAATTACCCGCACCGTTTTATAAGCGGCAGGGTGCAAAGCGTGGAAAAAAAGTAGCGGCTTATAGTCCGGACAAATGTTGGGTTGCCTGTGAAGTCACATCAGTTTTTCTTCTTTGCGGTTTAATTCACATGATGGTCAACCAGTTTAAGTGTAGCATTAAAACAATTGAAAGTGAGTCTTGAGTTGGAGCACAAAATACCGTATTGCTGTTCTGTTCTTAGGTGTTCCAATCGTACAAATAGAGAGATAGGAAAGAGCTTTCCTAGAGTCCCGAAATAAGTGGTTTATAAAAAGGTAATAAAGTCACGGAAAAAACAAAAGTGCTTCAAAAGAAATGGCTCTTAAAAATATCACTGTCATCATCTTGTCGAATACAATCGGACCATGCTTATGACAGCAGTGATCCCTTTGTAAAATGAACATTGGATTTGTGTGATAAACTTTCTGTGATGCAATCAAGTTTATCCTCTACTATATTAGTAGTGTTTGAGAGCAGAACTAAACGTAAAAAAAGGACAAGAGACTGCATTAGTTTGTGTTCTTTTGTGGTTGCTATGCCTAAATATAACTACAAAGACCTGGTTATGCAAATAAACTAACGTCATGTTAAGTCATAATAATAAATATTGTGATTGTTGATCCAATCCACCGCATTTCCATTGTCAATTTTCATAACATAAACTAAAAGCTTACTTTTTGTGCAGGAAAGCCAAGTGCTTTATTTGACACGGATGACAACATTATGACGTCTTTGGTGCTATTTGTTAGCACCAAGAAAATATCCTTAATAGTATTAATAAAGTAGATGAATAAATCTCTCATTGGCTCCACAGCATATACTGAATCTTGATATCGCTAGCAAACATTGCTAAACAACAGGGACATTTATAGCTAAATAATGAGACAAAATATAAACTCAACACCATAAAAACAACACCTAGTGTGTGTGTGTGTGACTATCGTTGGGACTTTAACTTTTTAACTTTAACTGCAGACATGAACTGTAGATGAGACTATCTGTCGCAGGAAATCAACTGCAAAAAAACGTATCCTTTTTCTCATTAGTGCCACGATCACAGCAGCACGGCACTCCTTATGTCAATCAAATACGTTAATTAGTGATGTACGAATAAATCCAACTTTGTCTTTCACAGATTAATATTTAATTTGTGGCCTCCAATCTTTTCTTCTCTAAATCCGTGTGAGTGTCAAATGAAGTGAGGTCGTAGCGTGCAGTAACGTCTTGACGATGATGAATGGTTAAATCTTTAAAAATATTTTTTCTTAAGCGTGTATAAATCCACTTGATCCAATATCTATTTATTTTTTAAATGTAAGATTGATTATATATTTGCCTCTTAAAATGTCAAAATACGCCCAAATCTGCACTAATGCAGGTAAATAAACAGTAGTCTTATGGGAAATGCCTCCAGATCACATGATTGCAACCCGGCAATACTGTACCTTAAAACTGAGTTTTAGATTAGATTTTTGTACATTTGGGGGGGGGGGCTGTGCAACGTTGGAAAGTTATTATATACAGTTTATTGTTTTAAGTAGAACAATATTTGGAGTGCATGAGAAAGTGGAAAAGAAGAGGTAGTAAATGAGTATGTTACAAAACACAGCAGCAACAGAAACAATGTTGTAATAGCGGTAAGGAGCACGAAACTGCTGAGTCAGCTTTAACAGCACGAATTAGTTCAATGTAAACCACAATGTCACACGCATGTGTCTCACACAAACAGCTGAGTAGCAATATTTTAGCGCATGCAGAGCTAGGTAAAGCTGCTACATGCTGACCACTCAAACTTAATATGCAGTTTAACAAAACTACATCAGGAGGTTGCCTACAGGAAGGAAGGAAGGAACTTTATTGTCATTGGACAAGTACAAGGAAATTTCATTTTCAGCATAAACCTGTTTAAGAGCAGACATGCATTGTACAGGGAAACAGAACAGAAATGCTGATTGGTCACCACTTACGGCACCCCGTAAAATGTGGGAAAAATATCTATACACATATACAGGTAAAAGCCAGTATAACCCGGGCGCGGCCACCGCTGCTGCCCACTGCTCCCCTCACCTCCCAGGGGGTGATCAAGGGTGATGGGTCAAATGCAGAGAATAATCTCGCCACACCTAGTGTGTGTGTGACAATCATTGGTACTTTAACTTTAACTTTTTTAAATTAGAATATTTTGAAAAACTTGATTTATTTCAGTAATTTCATTCAAAAGGTGTAACTTGTACATTATATTTATTCATTGCACACAGACTGATGCATTCAAATGTTTATTTCATTTAATTTTGATGATTTGAAGTGGCAACAAATGAAAATCCAAAATTCCGTGTGTCACAAAATTAGAATATTACTTAAGGCTAATACAAAAAAGGGATTTTTAGAAATGTTGGCCAACTGAAAAGTATGAAAATGAAAAATATGAGCATGTACAATACTCAATACTTGGTTGGAGCTTTTTTTGCCTCAATTACTGCGTTAATGCGGCGTGGCATGGAGTCGATGAGTTTCTGGCACTGCTCAGGTGTTATGAGAGCCCAGGTTGCTCTGATAGTGGCCTTCAACTCTTCTGCGTTTTTGGGTCTGGCATTCTGCATCTTCCTTTTCACAATACCCCACAGATTTTCTATGGGGCTAAGGTCAGGGGAGTTGACGGGCCAATTTAGAACAGAAATACCATGGTCCGTAAACCAGGCACGGGTAGATTTTGCGCTGTGTGCAGGCGCCAAGTCCTGTTGGAACTTGAAATCTCCATCTCCATAGAGCAGGTCAGCAGCAGGAAGCATGAAGTGCTCTAAAACTTGCTGGTAGACGGCTGCGTTGACCCTGGATCTCAGGAAACAGAGTGGACCGACACCAGCAGATGACATGGCACCCCAAACCATCACTGATGGTGGAAACTTTACACTAGACTTCAGGCAACGTGGATCCTGTGCCTCTCCTGTCTTCCTCCAGACTCTGGGACCTCGATTTCCAAAGGAAATGCAAAATTTGCATGGTTGGGTGATGGTTTGGGGTGCCATGTCATCTGCTGGTGTCGGTCCACTCTGTTTCCTGAGATCCAGGGTCAACGCAGCCGTCTACCAGCAAGTTTTAGAGCACTTCATGCTTCCTGCTGCTGACCTGCTCTATGGAGATGGTGATTTCAAGTATCAACAGGACTTGGCGCTTGCACACAGCGCAAAATCTACCCATGCCTGGTTTACGGACCATGGTATTTCTGTTCTAAATTGGCCCGCCAACTCCCCTGACCTTAGCCCCATAGAAAATCTGTGGGGTATTGTGAAAAGGAAGATGCAGAATGCCAGACCCAAAAATGCAGAAGAGTTGAAGGTCACTATCAGAGCAACCTGGGCTCTCATAACACCTGAGCAGTGCCAGAAACTCATCGACTCCATGCCACGCCGCATTAACGCAGTAATTGAGGCAAAAGGAGCTCCAACCAAGTATTGAGTATTGTACATGCTCATATTTTTCAGTTGGCCAACATTTCTAAAAATCCCTTTTTTGTATTAGCCTTAAGTAATATTCTAATTTTGTGACACACGGAATTTTGGATTTTCATTTGTTGCCACTTCAAATCATCAAAATTAAATTAAATAAACATTTGAATGCATCAGTCTGTGTGCAATGAATAAATATAATGTACAAGTTACACCTTTTGAATGCAATTACTGAAATAAATCAAGTTTTTCAAAATATTCTAATTTACTGGCTTTTACCTGTATATATATATATATATATATATATATATATATATATATATATAGATATAGATATAGAGAGAGAGAGAGAGAGAGAGAGAGAGAGAGAGAGAGAGAGAGAGAGAGAGAGAGAGAGAGAGAGAGAGAGAGAGATATATATATATATATATACATATATTTAATTAATATAATGGATACATAATGAATAAAATTGGATATTAAGAGTATCTGAAAGTTTGACTCCCAGTTTGTTTACATCCATGACATCCTCCTTAAAGTTTTGTAATCAATCAGAAATATCAAGCAGCTAAAATGCGCCAAACATGGATTAGTGTGGAGAGAGTACTTAGCATTTCTTCCATCATGCTTTTTAGTGGATTTAAATAGGCGTAATTTTGAATTTTTATCGTGCGTGGACGTTTTTTACAATATCCACAAAGTTCATTAAGCAGGTTGTGTTGCGTGTGACCGTGTGTTGACTTTGTGGTTTGGCTGCATTTTTTTGGCGCCATGAGCAGGGAAGGTTGTTTGGATTCGGTCATATGAGGAAATGCTGTGCTGTATATACTTCAACGCACAATTCATCATCATTGACCTGATTTACTCACGTTGTCAAGGTAGTGGCAAATTTGCAGAAATCAGATTGTCAGACGTTTAAAATTAAACAAAAAACATCCTGCTGGCCAGATTCCTTATTAAACTGAATAATGTATTGCGAGCCAAATTAAAGACGCCGGTGGGCCGTAGTTTAAACACACCTGGCCAAGAACCAAGAGAGGCCACAGCGGTTAATGCCAATGTTTTTCAAACCTAATCAAAGGCCACTTTTGTAGACCACACAAGGTTTTAATTGGAGCATTTCTGGTAATCATTTTGAGTATACATGCAATTGACTGTGTTTGTATTAGAACTGGGGGTTGTACAGGTGTGTGCCATTCTTAACAGATCTTCCACCTGGATAACATTAGCAGCGTGTATTGTACTGCAATCCAAGAAGGAACTCTTGAGTTTTGTGTTTGTAGAAAAGTGCAGATTTAAAGCCGTAGTGAATGCTGCAGCAGGTGTTGGGCTGACTAGTTGTTGACGCGGGCCAGGGCTATTAAAAAATACAATCCTGACAGAGCCTCCTGCCAGGGACTATTGCTGGCACACACCACACACAACTAACTCTTCTACCTTTTACAGGCAGCCGTTTTGACATCAATGAAAACTCCTCCATATTTAGGCCCCTGCCCGCGTCAGATGTGGACTTTATGGGCAAGAAGCGTTACGTGGGTAAGACAAACTATCTCAGTACATGGGCTCTGTTCACCCTTTGTTCCCTTTCCAAGCCTTATGTAAACACACTAAATGAAACTTAAATGCTAATTCGATGGAGTCCGCATCCGAATTAACTGGCAATCGAACAAATTGGTTTTGCCCCTTAGTGGCAAAATAGTGATGCAACTATAAGTAGCATGTAATTGGTGACTTTTATATTGAAGACATACCAAAAGTATACCAAATATGGGAATTGCCCGCCAAATTATCATAAACAATTTGCAGCTGTTATGGTGTGTACTACAAACCCCGTTTCCATATGAGTTGGGAAGTTGTGTTAGATGTAAATATAAACGGAATACAATGATTTGCAAATCATTTTCAACCCATATTCAGTTGAATATGCTACAAAGACAACATATTTGATGTTCAAACTGATAAACTTTTCTTTTTTTTTTCAAATAATCATTAACTTTAGGATTTGATGCCAGCAACACGTGACAAAGAAGTTAGGAAAGGTGGCAATAAATACTGATAAAGTTGAGGAAAGCTCATCGAACACTTATTTGGAACATCCCACAGGTGAACGGCAAATTGGGAGCAGGTGGGTGCCATGATTGGGTATAAAATTAGATTCCATGAAATGCTCAGTCATTCACAAACAAGGATGGGGCGAGGGTCACCACTTTGTCAACAAATGCGTGAGCAAATAGTTGAACAGTTTAAGAAAAACCTTTCTCAACCAGCTATTGCAAGGAATTTAGGGATTTCAACATCTACGGTCCGTAATATCATCAAAGGGTTCAGAGAATCTGGAGAAATCACTCCACGTAAGCAGCTAAGCCCGTGACCTTCGATCCCTCGGGCTGTACTGCATCAACAAGCGACATCAGTATCAGTGTATAAAGGATATCACCACATGGGCTCAGGAACACTTCAAAAACCCACTGTCAGTAACTACAGTTGGTCACTACATCTGTAAGTGCAAGTTAAAACTCTCCTATGCAAGGCGAAAACCGTTTATCAACAACACCCAGAAACGCCGTCTGCTTCGCTGGGCCTGAGCTCATCTAAGATGGACTGATACAAAGTAGAAAAGTGTTCTGTGGTCTGACGAGTCCACATTTCAAATAGTTTTTGGAAACTGTGGACGTCGTGTCCTCCGGACCAAAGAGGAAAAGAACTATCCGGATTGTTATAGGCGCAAAGTTGAAAAGCCAGCATCTGTGATGGTATGGGGGTGTATTAGTGCCCAAGACATGGGTAACTTACACATCTGTGAAGGCGCCATTAATGCTGAAAGGTACATACAGGTTTTGGAGCAACATATGTTGCCATCCAAGCAACGTTACCATGGACGCCCCTGCTTATTTCAGAAAGACAATGCCAAGCCACGTGTTACATCAACATGGCTTCATAGTAAAAGAGTGCGGATACTAGACTGGCCTGCCTGTAGTCCAGACCTGTCTCCCATTGAAAATGTGTGGCACATTATGAAGCCTAAAATACCACAACGGAGACCCCCGGACTGTTGAACACCTTAAGCTGTACATCAAGCAAGAATGGGAAAGAATTCCACCTGAGAAGCTTAAAAAATATGTCTCCTCAGTTCCCAAACGTTTACTGAGTGTTGTTAAAAGGAAAGGCCATGTAACACAGTGGTGAACATGCCCTTTCCCAACTACTTTGGCACGTGTTGCAGCCATGAAATTCTAAGTTAATTATTATTTGCAAAAAAAAAAAAAAAGTTTATGAGTTTGAACATCAAATATCTTGTCTTTGTAGTGCATTCAATTGAATATGGGTTGAAAAGGATTTGCAAATCATTGTATTCCGTTTATATTTACATCTAACACAATTTCCCAACTCATATGGAAACGGGGTTTGTATCATGGAGGACCAAATGGGTCAAAATCAAATAAATGCATCTTTAAATAATTACCTAAATGCATTGTTAATTAAATCATTAAATACATAATAATGAAATAATAAAACCAATAATTAAACTGTGAAATAACTATTTAAATCATGAATACAATCAATAATTAATTGCACGATTATATAATAAAAAGTAATTTTACAATAAATAATAATAATAGTAATAATAAAAACATTTATGTATTCAATCTCGATTATAAATAATTAATGACACATTAATGTAATTATTTGAATATTTACTTATTTTATTTTGTCCAATTTGGCCCTCCATGTACGTACTATTCCCTACCTTTTTTTGTTGTTGTTAAAAGTTAACAAAAACAATTGTGATGGGCAGATTGACAGCAAAACATTGATACTACAGATACTGGCGTCTATTCTCATATTACCATATTGAGGTGCCATGATCTAGTTTTAGCTATGCTATCTTGATAGGAAATATAATTGTTAAGAGTTACATAGTCTTAATGAAAATAGAACTCACCCAGTGACTATAAGATAAGGAACTGAACCAGGGATCAGAGAGAAAGTACTGTACAGACATGAAAGTAATATAGTGTAGTCCACTTGTTGTTTACATTGTTGACAGTATACTCCTACTGTACACCTCCACAGCTCCCCACGTCGTCTACAAAACAGACAAGAAGCCAGACGAGCCGTGCTCCATCACTTCTTCCCTGACTTACTTCCCCGACGAGGAGGAAGGCGGTGATCAGAATGTAACGGCACCCCCCCGCATACCGCCCTCCAACCTCACCGTGGTCACCGTTGAGGGGTGCCCTTCTTTTGTCATCCTCGACTGGCAGAAGTCCGACAACGAAACCAGAGGTACGGCGGGACTACATTGCATTAGGATGAGATACATTCTTTCTTTAAACCATTTGTTTATGAATAATGATATTAATAGATGTACATTTTTCAAAAGTTTATATTTTATTTTGAGTTTTTTAGATTAATGGATCTACATGTTTATAATGCAATTATATTAAGTTATTATATAAGTAGTAGGGCTGGGCGATTATATGATCGTGATCATTGATCGCGATTAATTCGAGTTCGATCACAGTAATCAGCTGTTAGCATATTTCCTCAATAAAACACGGCGGAAATGTGTGTTAGAAGTTACCGCACTAGTAAACAGTAAGGAAGTAACGATGCTCGGTATAATCCTGGACGGAACAATCCACCTTTATTGACCGTGATCCTGTGTGTGTCTGTGAATATGTGTGCATATACGTTTGTGTGTGGTTTTGTAAAACGGTTTGTGTCAGTGTGTGTGCGCGACCACCTGTTTCACCGCACGAAAATCAGATTCGTCATAACGTAATTAATGTTCAATCAGCGTTGTGTATCTTCCGCTTACACAACTGGAAGTGCAGCCCAGAATAACAAAATAAAGAAATATGACTAACACAAGAATAGAAGTTGAAACAACACTTAGAAGGAGCAGCGACTTTAGTGACAGACTTTAGTGTCACTATCTGCTGCCTGTCCCCATTCCTGTCCGAAATGGGGACTTGCAGGCACTCACATTAGTATCTATTAGTTCTGACTAGGAGAATAAACACACCCACTAATTTAATCAGAAAAAGGCATTTTTATATCTAAATATTTTTCAATCAGACTTTTTGTTTATGTGTCTGCAAAGATTAAACTCCTCTGATTTAACATGTACTAAACAACTCTGCATACTTTGTGTTCAAATAATTTTTGAGTTTGTGACTACAAAAATATTTTGTTCCTGAAATAATCGTTAAACTTGTTTTATTTGTTGGTACACATTATTTTACAGTATCTCAGATTCAAAATGCACTTTAATGTAATTGTATTCAAAATATGCTACAGTATTTGAGTTTAAAAAAACTCCACAATCTTGGTCACCGTTTGCCAAAGCACTGGTGAGAAGCACTGATGTATACAAGTAACTAAAGAGTACAAATAATAATTTACCATTTGAAAGTGATGTGATGTTTAGTCAATGTTCACTTGAAGTAAAAGTATTGTAGTATTCAGTACACCACTGATATGTTGTTTACTGCAGAATGCACTTTTGAATGACAAGCAAAATAACAAAAGAACTTTGAGAGGAAAAAACGTTTTCTTATCTCCAACAAAATGTACCGAAAAAGAAGCAAAACCGTGGCCCTAAAACCAGGTGCGGACCGAAGCGTGGGTTACCTGTACCTTTGCACCTCTCGTAAGCATAATTATAGATATGAACAACATGACAGTTGTTAGCTGTGAGCACATATTACCTCGATCAAATATGGCGGAAATGTCTTTTACAAGATACTGCAGTAGTAAACAGTGGTGATGAAACGGTACTCGCTATAATCCTGCACGGCAGAATCTGACTTGTATTTTTTTTATTGTGATATTAATCGAGTTCGGATGATATGAAAAAATTAATCGTGATAATTTTTTCTGCCATATCGCCCAGTACATATTTCAATACAATAAATATGTTTTTTACATATTTCATATATTATTTGAATTATGATATCATATGATGTACATGTTTTATAATTTGATATTTGTAAAATGTTTGATTAATATATGTACAAGTTTATAAAGTAGGTATTTATTATTTTTCAATTATTATATTAATATATGTAAACATTCAATATTTAATACTTATTTTATTTTGATTATATTAATAAATGTACATATTTCAATACTAAATTATATTTCTATATATTTAATATTTCATTTTAATAGCTATATCATAAGACGTACATATTTCATAATTTGATATTTTTATTTAGAATTTTTTGAACAACAGATGTGCATGTTCATAATTAAATATATGTTATTTAAAATTATTATAAACATTTATTATGTATTTGATTTACATTTTTTATATTAGGTGTACATATCTCACAATTTGTAATTTTATTTTGAATTACTATAATAATAGATGTACATGTTTAATAATCTAATATTCATTTGATTCATAATGTGTGTACATACATATTCCATAATTTTATGTTATTAGATTTTTAATCACTACTATGATCACACAAATGTATTTTATATTACATGTTTATGTTAATAATATATAGATGCACAGATTTAATGATTAAATGTAACCTATATTTTTTATTATATGAATAGTGCAGTGGTTATTAACCTTGTTGGAGGTACCTAACCCCACCAGTTTCATATGCGCATTCACCGAACCCTTCTTTAGTGAAAAATAAAATGTTTTTTTTCTCAAATTCAAGACAAAGTTATGTTTTTTTTTTAGTGGTGCACAAAATGAACCGTGCATGAACATCATCTTGTTCAAAGAACAAAACCAACACAGTGCAGAACTCACAACAAATTACACACCTGCGAATCAGATGGAAAATTAGAGGGAACATTGTTTGGGGGTATCATAATACGGCGATAGGGAGAAGTTTTTATTTACACGATGAGTCGGTTGTGTCTTGACCTCCGCGGCAGAGGTTCCGCTGAATCCCTGAAGCAGACTCACCGAACCCCTAGGGTTCGATAGAACCCAGGTTAAGAACTACTGGAATAGTGTAAATATTTAATAACCTAAAACTACTTATTATATCATTATTTAATTGCACTTTCATCTTGAGTTGCTATTAATTTTATCTCATGTTAAGCAGTGCTTGAGGTCACATTTTAACATTCATTAAAGTAAAAAAATTAGTTAACCACTTTAACAACATTTATACGTATAAAAGTTTTGTCACAATTTCACACCATGGCGAACTACTTTAACAACAATAATGTTATATTGTTGATATAATGTATATCCTAATTAATAACAATAATGATTCTACCATATTTCTCTGATCAGAGTATGAAGTTGTGTCCACTGCCAAAGGACCCAATGGAGAGGAAGTGTCCATATTGACGACGACAAACCAAACGCACACAGCGGTGGAGAATTTAAAACCAGAGAGCAGGTGTGTGTGTGACAATGTGTTGAATATTGTAATCATATAATATCATAACTCATCTGGACAGCCTAAAATGGCTGTGTGTTGTTGCTATTCTTGCATTGCGAGCTGGTAGTAACAGGCTTAGTTTACAAATTTGGGATTGATTTTAAACCCAAGATTTTACAAATCTGGTGGATAATTACCTGATAATAACTGCTTACTTTCTGCTGTAACAGGCTTCCATCTAGACCAGGGGTCCCCAACTTTTTTTGCACTACACACCGGTTCCATGAGGGCATTATTTTCAGGGACCGGCTTTCCACTTGTGCCAGATAAATACAGCAAAAATAAGGGCATGAAAAATACAACTCACAATAACGCTGAATTAGAGGAGCCCTGGGCTTGTTTCTTTGCAATGAGATGCAGATGGAAATCAGCCTTTGGCTACAATATGTCACATTTATATTTTATATGTTCATTAATGTGCATTGTATCATGTCACAAAGTAATAACAAATATAACAAATGACAACTTTCTGGGCTCTCCTATTTCTGGGGCTGAGGTTGCCGAGGTAGTTAAAAAGCTCCTCGGTGGCAAGGCCCCGGGGGTGGATGAGATCCGCCCGGAGTTCCTTAAGGCTCTGGATGTTGTGGGGCTGTCTTGGTTGACAAGACTCTGCAACATCGCGTGGACATCGGGGGCGGTACCTCTGGATTGGCAGACCGGGGTGGTGGTTCCTCTCTTTAAGAAGGGGAACCGGAGGGTGTGTTCCAACTATCGTGGGATCACACTCCTCAGCCTTCCCGGTAAGGTCTATTCAGGTGTACTGGAGAGGAGGCTACGCCGGATAGTCGAACCTCGGATTCATGAGGATCAGTGTGGTTTTCGTCCTGGTCGTGGAACTGTGGACCAGCTCTATACTCTCGGCAGGGTCCTTGAGGGTGCATGGGAGTTTGCCCAACCAGTCTACATGTGCTTTGTGGACTTGGAGAAGGCATTCGACCGTGTACCCCGGGAAGTCCTGTGGGGAGTGCTCAGAGAGTATGGGGTAACAGACTGTCTTATTGTGGCGGTTCGCTCCCTGTATAATCAGTGTCAGAGCCTGGTCCGCATTGCCGGCAGTAAGTCGGACCCGTTTCCAGTGAGGGTTGGACTCCGCCAGGGCTGCCCTTTGTCACCGATTCTGTTCATAACCTTTATGGACAGAATTTCTAGGCGCAGTCAGGGCGTTGAGGGTATCTGGTTTGGTGGCTGCAGGATTAGGTCTCTGCTTTTTGCAAATGATGTGGTCCTGATGGCTTCATCTGGCCAAGATCTGCAGCTCTCACCGGATCGGTTCGCAGCCGAGTGTGAAGCGACTGGGATGAGAATCAGCACCTCCAAGTCCGAGTCCATGGTTCTCGCCCGGAAAAGGGTGGAGTGCCATTTCCGGGTTGGGGAGGAGATCTTGCCCCAAGTGGAGGAGTTCAAGTACCTCGGAGTCTTGTTCACGAGTGAGGGAAGAGTGGATCGTGAGATCGACATGCGGATCGGTGCGGCGTCTTCAGTAATGCGGACGCTGTATCGATCCGTTGTGGTGAAGAAGGAGCTGAGCCGGAAGGCAAAGCTCTCGATTTACCGGTCGATCCACGTTCCCATCCTCACCTATGGTCATGAGCTTTGGGTTATGACCGAAAGGACAAGATCACGGGTACAAGCGGCCGAAATGAGTTTCCTCCGCCGGGTGGCTGGGCTCTCCCTTAGAGATAGGGTGAGAAGCTCTGTCATCCGGGAGGAGCTCAAAGTAAAGCCGCTGCTCCTCCACATCGAGAGGAGCCAGATGAGGTGGTTCGGGCATCTGGTCAGGATGCCACCCGAACGCCTCCTTAGGGAGGTGTTTCGGGCACATCCGACCGGTAGGAGGCCACGGGGAAGACCCAGGACACATTGGGAAGACTATCTCTCCCGGCTGGCCTGGGAACGCCTCGGGTTCCCCCGGGAGGAGCTGGACGAAGTGGCTGGGGAGAGGGAAGTCTGGGCTTCCCTGTTTAGGCTGCTGCCCCCGCGACCCGACCTCGGATAAGCGGAAGAAGATGGATGGATGGATGGATGGATGGCAACTTCCTATGAGGAGTTTTATTGTACATCTATAAACAAGCTTAGTGGTGTGTTTAGTGGGACAGGCGAACGTTAAGTCGGAGAAAATAAAGTTGTTTATAAATTATTTCATGTTTTTCTGCGGCCCGGGAGCAAATGTGCCATGGACCGGTACCAGTCCCCGGACCGATGGTTGGGGACCTCTGATCTAGACTTTTTAAACTTTACTAAGCACTTATTTATTCTGTTGTTTCAAGCTAGTTGAACACACAAAGCATCGTTTATGTGTATTTGTATTACCAAAAAAACGCAGTCATTTTAAGCATATAATTTATTTTTATTAACGGAAAATAAAATTAGTAATTTTAAACATGTATTTATTATTATAAACAAAAAATAGAATGAGTAATTTTAAGCAGGTCATGCATTTTTATTAACAAAAAATAAAACTAGTCATTTTAAGCATGTCATGTGTTTTATGAACGAAAAATAGAATGAGTCATTTTAAGCAGGTAATTTATTTTTATTAACGAAAAATAAAACTTGTCATTTTAGGCAGATCATGTATTTTTATTACAAAAAAAAAACTACGTCACCCTAAGCATGTAATTTATTTTTTATTAACGAATAAAAAACTAGTCATTTTAAGCAGGTCGTGTATATTTTAACAAACATAAAAGTAGTTATTTTAAGCATGTCATTTATTTTTATTAACAAAAAATAAAACTTGTCATTTGTCACTTTACCAAAAACTTATTTTTCTTGTTTTTTCAAGCAGGTTTAGCGGCTTGCTTAGCAATTAGCTTGTATGCTCCTGCTTGCTCTTCCTCGGTTTGTACTATGTTTTGCCACATCTTATAAATGAGCATCAAGAATAAGAATCAACATTTACAAATTTGGACAGTTCCGGGATAATCGGAATGTAAGCATTGGTTCAAGATAGAGCACGATATGCTGCTTGTCTGCCATGCTTCAGAAATATAGGCAGTACAGTTTAATTTTTTTATGTCATTTTAGTTACACAATGGCAAATAAATACCGTAAGAACGTATGTGCATTAAGCCCCTTGTTGGTTTAATTGCAGTGTTTTGTGCCGTGTTATTCCTCCCCTTCATGTTTAAACCTTCATCCATCATCATGATGGATCACATATGTTTTATCTAAAGGAAGTATGTGTCAAAGTTGCCAGCGCTGATGAACAAATACCTCTTCCCACACAAGTCTTATGTACACTAGTACAAGAAAAAAATAGTTTTCTTTACGATAGAAAATGCTAGTTGGGGGGGTTCACTGCACACAAAAATAGCAGAAGAGAAACAAAAACCAGAAGGATGAAGTGGGTGGAAGGGGTTTTTCATTTTGTATCTGGAGTTTTAGAAAGCACCAGAAATGATCCCACTGGGCTGTTTTTTGTTAATGTCTCAGCATTGCCAGAATATCTTTAAGCGCAGCACGTGGAATAACCATCAGCTGATTCTGAATGCAGAAGGTGTGAGTCACAGCGACTCACATTCGCTCAACTATTTTTCAGATGGCAAACTGTGCATAAAAGCTGGGTTTATCCCTTGGATTGATTGGATGGTGTCTGCCTGCCTTGTTTCAGTTACGAATTCAAAGTCACACCGAAGAACGAGCTGGGAACAGGACCATCCAGTGATGCAGTGTCGTTTAACACGGAGTCAGGCAAGTTTTGCACAGTGAACCATACTAAGATAAACTTAATTATTGGATATAATCTGTTTTAGGTGAATACTCTTCATCAGATCATAATGCATTTTCAGCAAATGAGAATGCACTCATTACTTGAAGAAGAACCACAATTTAAAGCCATTGGTGCTGTATAACACAAAGAAAGCATAAGACTATAGATATATAACATTACTAACATTTTGACATCATTGTTATTGTGACTGTATGACCACACTTATTATTATCATGGTAGTGTTGAATGTGCTCAAAAAGTACTTATACACACTGAAGTTTTTTTTCCTTTAATAAACAAGATAAATAGACAATATACTATTTACTGGCAGAAACATTAAATATTGTTCTGGTTTCCATTTGGGTGTTTAAATATATTATATGTAAACATGTTTGTTTTTTATTCATTTTAATTTGTAAATATTTTAGAGTTAATAAACAATTATGTCTCTTGTATTTATGTTAGCATTTAAAGGGGAACTGCACTTTATTTTGCCTATTGTTCACAATCATGAGAGACAAGAAGACAAAAGTTGTTTTGTTCGCATTCTAACTAACGACTTGTTCTTAGTGGGTAGCAATGCAGCTAATGGGAGCAATCAATTCTTCCGTTTAATCACTTTAAAAATGAATTAAAAAAACGTCAACAATACTTAATTTACGTTCCGTAACCTGTTTAATAACCAAACTGTAGCAACATTGTTATTGTAAGAGCGAACACAGAGGAACTATTTTTCTAGCGTACTAACACATCGGCTACAGTTTTAGCCGTAAAATCTAACTACGGCAAGAGATAAGCTAGGTTCTACGTCAGCACGAACCACGTTTGAGTTTGTAATGCACAACACTGAGGTAGAACATCAATCTATACTGAGTGAAAAACGTAAACAATCATATTACAGTATCTGTAAAGTATTAGCCCACATTTCATGTTTTGTTTGTACACAGCTAGCCAGAAAGCGTATGTACTGTAGTGTACAGTTATGTGCAGCGTGTATCATGATCAATAGTATAGTGACTTACTCGATGGACAGTTGTCCGTTTGGTGAAGCTGGCCGGGGACGTTTCCAGTTGATTTGGGTAAGCAATCCATTATTCGCAATAGCTTTGCTCAAAGTTCCAGATTTTCAGCGTGACCATGTCGCACTCTCTCGGCTTCCGTCTGCTCCAACGTTTCAGCTTCTTCTTCCTGCTGGGTTCTATAAGAAGTAGTTAATTCTCTGTATACCGTATATTACCAAATAACCGCCCAGGGTCTGACTCCATTTTGTGAATTAACTGCCTCTTCCTAATAACCGCCTATGTCCAGATAGCCGCCCATGGGCTGTTATTTGCATAATTTAGATTAAAAGGCTACTGGGGTTGCGTTTGCTGCAGTATTATTGTTTTTGATGGTTTTATAGAGTACTTGGTACCATAATTTTATTTTTCCTGTATGCTGCTTTATTTAAAACTTGGAGTACTGTAGCCTTTATTTTATTCAAGTGACAGTATTATTGTTCTGTTTTGATGGTGGGTTTTATACTTGAGTACTTGGTACCATAATTTTATTTTTCCCCATAGGCTGCTGTATTTAAAAAGTTAATTTATTTTTAGTATTGTATTCTATTTGACAATTGTTGCACTACTGCCATGTTGAGGCCTTGTTGATCTCTTGTCTTTTGATAGCCTACCTCATGTTGATCTCTTGTTTTTTTTGTTTGTATGTTTACAAAAGCTTTTACATTTAAAGTTTTTTGTACGAAAAAAAATACTGGACAGTACCATTAGGGATGTCCCGATCCGATATTTGGATCAGATCGGCCGCCGATATTTGCCAAAAATTGCGTATCGGCAAGGCATGGGAAAATGCCGATCCAGATCCAGTTTAAAAAAAACTCCGGTCCGTGTTTTCCAACGCACCGATTTAAATAATACATTCCACTTTTCTGCTGCTCCGTAATTTCCGTTCCGCATTTTCCAGCACACCTTCAACACATCCACAGGTCTGTGTCTGTGAATTCTCAAGCAGTTGCTTTTAGCTGCTGGCATTACACGACAGGCTCTTCTCACTCTTTCCTGTGTCTCCCTCTCACAGACAGCGAGCGCACCTTCTTACACACGTCACATACTGTCACGTCATACGTCACATACGTATACGTCCTCCCCGAGCAGAGAGGTAGCAGCATGGCTAACGTTAGCTGTGATGCTAGCGCAGCCGTGCGAGCAACGCTCCCTCTAAGGTGCGCGCTTGTGCAATTGCGCACTGTTTAAGCGTCCTCTGCGCATAGCAAATCTATGCCACGCACAAAATCTAATAAAAAAATAAGCGCATAACAATTTTCGACACACGGACACGACAGAGAAAACAGTTTTCGTCATCATTGTTCAAATATTGTGACGTCTGTCGAGACGCTTATCTCCATTCGGTGCCACACGCCCACACCATCAAAATGCTGAGGCAAAAATTTCCACATCAACACCGTATGAAAAAATGTGTGATTTTTTTAGTTGTGATTTCCTTCTCTGCATGAAAGTTTAAAAGTAGCATATATTAATGCAGTATGAAGAAGAATGTTTTAATGTAGACATGCAAGCCTTGAAAGAAAATTTTGAAAATCAAGACTACATTTCCTGCAAATGGGTGCATTTCTACCCTATATTTTAACTTTAGATTTATTCTCATATCAAACTCTTTTGGCTGTCTTTTTGACACTTACATCCGGCGCCCCTCTCCACACCCTGGATTATAAATAATGTAAATAATTAAATGTGATTATCTTGTGTGATGACTGTATTATGATGATAGTATATATTTAAGTGGACCCCGACTTAAACAAGTTGAAAAACGTATTGGGGTGTTACCATTTAGTGGTCAATTGTACGGAATATGTACTTCACTGTGCAACCTACTAATAAAAGTCCCAATCAATCAATCAAAACACATAGAATCATCATACTGCTGTGATTATATGCATCAAGTGTTCATTCAAGGCTAAGGCAAAATATCGAGATATATATTGTGTATCGCAATATGGCCTTAAAATATCGCAATATTAAAAAAAGGCCATATCGCCCAGCCCTAGTTTCAATGATGCTATTTCTGTTTGTCATGTATAATTTTGTCTATTTTGTGTTTATCCTTGAATAAACAGGTCAGTTTCTTGTTACCAACCATTGTGTATTATTCAAACTCCCCTAATTCCGCTGGCTAGTTGTTATCAAGAGTACTAAAACCCTTTTCAACATGATTCTGACAACTAAGTAGGTTAAATAACTTTAAACTTTAATACATGCTCGGATAGGCCAGTATCAGTATCGGTATCGGATTGGAAATGCAAAAACAATATCGGTATCGGATCGGAAGTGCAAAAACCTGGATCGGGACATCCCTAGTAACCGTTGTAACCAAATAATGGCCTGGTGCAGGCTGGTGCAAAAATAAATAAAAGCCTTGTGCAAATAACCGCCTGCTTTTTTTAAACGCCTGTCTCCAAATTCGATTTTGTGAAATAAACGCCCGGGCTACTATTTGGTAATATACGGTATTTAGTTTCAGAAAGATAAGGGTGTGAATCCTCATTTGTTGAAAAATAGTCTTCTTCGTTATCCATTACCAAGGCTGCCATGATTAGAAAACACACTTGCGTTTGATTCCGGGAGTAGGAACATATATGTTGCAGGAAGTGCGCTGCTATGGAAATGTAAATAAATGCGCAAAAAAATTAGTTCCGGCTGTGCATAAAATCACCAAAATACTGTAAATATTGTACATGTTACATATTGTTATTATCGTGTCTGTTACTACATTATTCATAGATTTGCAGTGTGTACATAAAACATTGATGGGGGGGTTTCAAGTTGTTTTAGAGGGCTTTGAAGGCTACTACTGTGACTCCCATTAGCCGCATCTTGCAAGTGTTCTATATCATCTTTAAAATCCTAAAAAAAAGACGTGTGTTCTTGTCTCTCATAATGATTGTGAATGATAGGCAAAATTCCAAAAAAGTGCAATTCTCCTTTAAGCTTGCTAGTCAGCACTTAGTTGGCTAGCTCAGTTCTCCAACTGAAAGGATCCCTGAGTTTATAAATCACGGTTTTATGATAATTAACTTAAAACGGTAATACTAAACGTCATATAGTTTTACCACAGATTATTATTAATACAGTTTGTCGTTACACCTCTACACAAGACAAAAAATTAAAAATGAAGTACATAAAAGTTGGTGTCATACCTGCAAGGTAACGTTCAGGACGAATTTGTCCTCAGGTACCTGCAAACAGCAACAAAAGACTTCAGAACGTTCGCACTTTGACATTAATATCCGAATTAACATCACATTATCTTAAAAATGTAAATGAACAAAGACAATGATCAGCTTACCTAACAATGGTTTACCGCAGATATTAATAGGGCCGGTAGAAACACATTTTCCAGACGACGTAGTCATGGACATACAATGTAGACGCCGCATTGAGCGCTAAATCACACGTCGACTTTTCACAGTTATGTCCAAAAAACTATTGTATCTGGTTATAATGACATCGTTTTATGAACATAATTTGCTGACGTGAAACCAAGCTCTAAATAACGAAGAAACGAGACATAACATAGTTTACATAACAAGTCTAATGACTTAATGGCGATTGATTGATTCCAAAAGGGGTTCGGAATCTAACACTTCCGGGTAACAGGTCAATCAGAGCAAATTACGTCCGGTGACACCTGCTGCACGCAGCATCATAGACATCTTATAACTAGATACAGCATTGGCTGCTATGATGCGAGAAATTCGGCCGCCATCTTGAAGTGGTGATGAGGAGACAGCGAGCAGCCTAAACTGACAGTTGACAGGTAGAAAACAAAGATGCTGCGTGAAAATCAGTGGTATTCAGTGAGGTAACATGAATTAAATGCGCTGACAGTTCATTGCTCCTGCCAAATGAATTGCATGAGTGGAGTGGATCACCACCCCAAGATGGCGGCCCCGCGTCTCGTCAGCGCCAGTGGGCAGTAGTGGTCGATGCTGCGTACCCTTTTAAGATGTCTATGGTCAGCATCATTTATTTTTGTAAATATTGTAGCGGCTGGCTACGTGGTGTTAGCCAATGACTTTGGCTGGGGGGCGGGACTTCCGGTGAGAGATAGGGAAGTGACGTTGTTGATAGAAAGTAAGGATTCGAGCATTGGCGTTGTTAGGCCTATTTTAGGGGGGCTTGAACCCCCCTAAAATATTCTTTAGCCCCCCTAAATAATTTGGTGTTTTTTGGGGGTTTTTTTACAAATAAATGCCGACATATTCATTATAAAGTGTCCCAAATGTGAGTTTAAATAAATAATCATATAACCTGGTATTATTTACTCAGTTTCCCCTCACTTCGTAGCGTAAGGTAGAGAGCCCCTTTCGTGCGTCGGTATCCAATCCATTCCACTTGTTCATTTAGAAAATGCTCACATCACTCAAATTCCAGCCCGCATTTTCTCTACGACCTTGCTTGCGGTCCTGCAGGTGTACGAAGCACATTATCTTCCTTTACAATGAGTGAAGCTGCACAAAACCTTGTGTGTGCAATTGTAAATCATTTATTTTTTAAGTTGTGTGTTTCTTGTAGAATCTATATAAAGTAATATACATAAGCCTATTGTTAAAATAATGAAAAAAAACATCATTAAATATATTTGTTTTATTGTATTGTTACATTAATAGCTGTTTTATTATTATAGGATGGCTTGTTAAACATTTAATAGAATTTTCAGAGGGAGGAAAAACCAAGACATTTAATATAAAATGTAAAATGAATAAATACATAAAAAGAAAAAGAAAATATATGGTTAAAAGCCATCGTCCCGGGGAGCATTTCATTTTGTCCCGTGCATTTTTTTTAAATAATAATAATAACAATGAATAATTTCTAAGTCTTTGTTAGCCGTTTGTGAAGTTTTGTGATCGTGCGTAACATTCGCTCGCATCCTGTGCATCTCCTGGGGGCAAAGCCCCCCCTGTCCTTAAAAGCTAGTGACGCTCCTGGATTCGAGTATTGACGGGAAAAGAGGGAGACACACATTGGAGTTGTTGTGTGGTTGAATTGCATCTTGTACAATAAAGACAAAACAAACAAATAAGTCGTATGAGCCTACATTCCTGGATTATTACAATATTAAAACGAGACAGGCATTGTGTGTTGTTATCAATAAACAACTGAAGGTGGACCACCCCTTAGAGACTACTACTATATATAAAATGAATTTGTGGAGCATATTTTGTGTTTACTCTTACTGCGGGAACTCAAAATCAATTAATTTTGCTTGTAAAAATAAATTAAACTAATGTAATCTATGTCAATCAGACAATGAACTCTAAGGAAGTATGATTGAAATACACTTGTAGATTCAGTGATTGTACCACATTAAACTAATCACTACATTCATAAAATAAAATACCACTGTTCATACACTTTCATTTAATTTGAATGACCTCTTTCTGTGTGGAGTTTGCATGTTCTCCCCGTGACTGCGTGGGTTCCCTCCGGTAGAGATGCGCGGTTTGCGGACACAACCACGGAGTCCGCGGATTATCCGCGGGTCGGGCGGTTGAAATTAAAAAAAATTAGATTTTATCCGCGGGTCGGGTCGGGCGGTTGAAATTTTAAAAAAAATTAGATTTTAAATAGATTCAGGCGGGTGGCAGTTAAACCAATTCGGAAATATATATACATAGTTAAATGTTGTTACCCACATACGAAAAACGAGCAGGCACCTGCAGCATATGCCACAACAGAAGAAGAAGAAAAAAAGAGATGGCAACGCCGGCAGCAAACGTGGTACGCGACAAACTAAAAAAGGGAGTACTAAAGACCAGGGGGAAAAAAAGGCCAGAAAAGTTCAGCGTGGACTCGTTTTTATGAGGTTGTAAATCAGGATGATAGTAATGCTGGCTACGTGATTTGCAAGAGCTGCGATGCTGTTTATGTCTACGACAGTCACAAAACCGGGACATCTAACATGGTGCATCACATTTGTGCAAAACCCCAAACCTCCACAAACACCCTGAGCATGAGCAGTTTCGTCCGCCGTGATCCCAGAAGAGTGCCACAGGATGTTAAAACAAGATAGAACGCAGCTGCCTGCAGCAGTTTGAGTGGCGCGAGCGCGCTTGGAGGCCGGTGCGCTCAGCGCGGCTCCCAGATGATTGCGCGCTAGTGTGCGTCTGGGACGTGACAGCGTGGCACGCATTGAATGTCTCTGCTTCATTGGATCAGTCTCCTTTCTTTAACAGGCAAAAGCTTTATAACCTCACTAATGCCTTGCATCGTCTATATTAGATATATAACAACGGGCGGGTGCGGTTTTGATTAAATGTTAGTTCGGGTGGATGCGGATGGTTGACGACTTTTGTGATGCGGTTGCGGATGAAATAATTGCCTATTCGCGCATCTCTAGTACTCCGGCTTCCTCCCACTTCCAAAGACATGCACCTGGGGATAAGTTGATTGGCAACACTAAATTGGCCCTAGTGTGTGAATGTGAGTGTGAATGTTGTCTGTCTATCTGTGTTGGCCCTGCGATGAGATGGCGACTTGTCCAGGGTGTACCCCGCCTTCCGCCCGATTGTAGCTGAGATAGGCTCCAGCGCCCCCCGTGACCCTGAAGGGAATAAGCGGTAGAAAATGGATGGATGGATGGATGTTCATTTCATTGGAGAAAAATCCAGTTACAAAATATGGATCTTTACATAAATGTATTATTTTTGTAAATATATTATTAACCGATAATGTTTCTTTGTACATGCAGCGGACCCACGAGTGAGTGAAAACGTTTCAGGTAAAAAGAGTTCCTTCTGTTGTTGCATAAAACATGTTCACATAATTACTTTATTAACAATGTCATTGTTTGTTTTTACAGGAAAGGATGCAATCTGGACACAGTTCCCGTTTAAGGCAGACGCCCACTCGGAATGCAACGGGAAGCAATATGTGAAGAGGACTTGGTACCGAAAATTTGTGGGCATCCAGCTGTGCAACTCCCTGAGATATAAGATCTACCTTAGCGACTCCCTCAATGGTAAATAATGCTGCGCTGACCTGAAACGACTATTTTGAACAAAGGACACCAAAAAAGCGTCTTATCTTTTGCAGGGAAGTTCTACAACATTGGTGATCAAACGGGTTACGGCGAGGACCACTGCCAGTTCGTGGACTCCTTCCTGGATGGACGGACCGGAACGCAGATGTTTGCAGACCAGTTACCATCCAGGCCAGGTAATTAAGTCGCCTGATGCTATGGAGATGACCACTTCTCACAAACAAAATCGAAACTAAACCGCTCCACTTGCTAGTTAGTAAGGATAACAGCCACCTTGCAGTCGCGATCAAAAGTTTACATTCACTTGTAAAGACATACTTGCCAACCTTGAGACCTCCGATTTCGGGAGGTGGGGCGTGGTCGGGGGGCGTGGTTAAGATATATATATATATATATAAGAAATACTTGACTTTCAGTGAATTCTAGGTATATATATATATATATATATATATATATATATATATATATATATATATATATATATATATATATATATATATATATATATACATATATATATATATATATATATTATTACATATATATATATATATATATATATATATATATATATATATATATATATATATATATAAAATAAATGATAAATGGGTTGTACTTGTATAGCGCTTTTCTACCTTCAAGGTACTCAAAGCGCTTTGACACTACTTCCACATTTACCCATTCACACACACATTCACACACTGATGGAGGGAGCTGCCATGCAAGGCGCTAACCAGCACCCATCAGGAGCAAGGGTGAAGTGTCTTGCTCAGGACACAACGGACATGACGAGGTTGGTACTAGGTGGGGATTGAACCAGGGACCCTCGGGTCGCGCACGGCCACTCTTCCACTGCGCCACGCCGTCCCTATATATATATAAAATAAATACTTGAATTTCAGTGTTCATTTATTTACATATATACACACACATAACACTCATCTACTCATTGTTGAGTTAAGGGTTGAATTGTCCATCCTTGTTCTATTCTCTGTCACTATTTCAGAACACACACATTATACAAATATACATTATAAAATCAATAAGAAAACGGGAGCTCTAATTTGGGAGTCTGAATTAGGATCAGAAGTTCCTATATAAACATTGAGTACTCACGTCGCCTTTTTGGATTGATTACTGCAGCTGTGCACTGGATTCATTCACAAATACAAACTACAACTCACAAACACTTTAGAGTTAGGCTCCACCATCAGAATGTGTACTTAAACTTATAAAGATCACATGGATATTATTCAGTGAGTTGATTCACCAAAACTAACCTGTTATACAGGAGGAAAAAGCACACAGGACGTTTCAATTGTTCACAGACTGGTCGCGCTCATCAGAATGACAAGACACTTCCGGTCTGCAGGTGATAGCATTCAATTGGGAAGAAACGCCCTACTGCCCCCTACTGACCAATGTGAATACTGATAAATGTGTAATGACAGCTCCAAAAACGAATTCAAACCACAAAATAAAATAAATAAATCAACACAAAAATGTGACACATTATGGGTGGGTCACATATGCATGTACAGTAGATGGCAGTATTGTCCTGTTTAAAAGTGTCGCAACATTGCTGTTTACGGCAGACGAACTGCTTTACGGTAGACAGAAACTTGACTGCTGTTGTTGTGTGTTGTTACCGAGCTGGAAGGACGTTAATGAAACTGCCTAACAATAAACCCACATAAGAAACCAAGAACTCGCCCTCGATCATTAGCTGCTTATATTGAGGGAAAGCGGACGTGTGAACAGGCTGTCAACACGTCACTCAGGTCCGCATGGAGCTGGAGGGGGCGTGGCCTCCAGCTCCGCCTGAATTTCGGGAGATTTTCGGGAAAAAATTTGTCCCGGGAGGTTTTCGGGAGAGGTGCTGAATTTCGGGAGTCTCCCGGAAAATCCGGGAGGGTTGGCAAGTATGTGTAAAGAACTTAATGTCATGGCTGTCTTGAGTTTATTTTTTTGTGATAGAGTGATTGGAGCAAATACTTGTTGGTCACAAAAAACATTCTTGAAGTTTGGTTCTTTTATGAATTTATTATGGGTCTACTGAAAATGTGAGCAAACCTGCTGGGTCAAAAGTATATATACAGCAATGTTAATATTTGCTTACATGTCCCTTGGCAAGTTTCACTGCAATAAGGCGCTTTTGGTAGCCATCCACAAGCTTCTGCTTGAATTTTTGACCACTCCTCTTGACTAAATTGGTGCAGTTCAGCTAAATGTGTTGGTTTTCTCACATTAACTTGTTTCTTCAGCATTGTCCACACGTTTAAGTCAGGACTTTGGGAAGGCCATTCTAAAACCTTAATTCTAGCCTGATTTAGCCATTCCTTTACCACTTTTGACGTGTGTTTGGGGTCATTGTCCTGTTGGAACACCCAACTGCGCCCAAGACCCAACCTCCAGGCTGATGATTTTAGCTTGTCCTGAAGTATTTGGAGGTAAATTAACCTCCTTTTTCATTGTCCCATTTAAAGCACCAGTTCCATTGGCAGCAAAACAGGCCCGGAGCATAATACTACCACCACCATGCTCGACGGTAGGATTGGTGTTCCTGGGATTAAAGACCTCACTTTTTCTCCTCCAAACATATTGCTGGGTATTGTGGCCAAACAGCTAAATTGTTTTTTAATCTGACATCATATAGACAAAGATAAGACCTTCTGGAGTAAAGTTCTGTGGTCTGATGAAACAAAAATTTAGCTGTTTGGCTACAATATCCAGCAATATGTTTGGAGAGGAAAAGGTGAGGCCTTTAATCCCTTTAATTCCAGGACTTTCCAGAATTCCTGGTTTTCCAAAGATCAATTTTCACCCTTTTTTTCTGGCGACTACTCCTTCCACAATCATTCCTCTTAATCAGGACAAAAAACCAAGTTGTTTTTTGAACTGGAAAAATTCCCAGTTTCCCCGAAATTCCAGGAATTTTGTAATACCACTTCTCAATTAAAAATGTTACGACTTCAACATTTCTCGAACCGATTTGAAAAATTCCAACACCAACCATTCACAACATTCACACTTTTTAGCATTTTCAAAAAAATTCCCGCTTTTCCATGAAATTCCCATTGAAATTAATGGGCCATTTTTCAAAGTTCCACAACTCCTACGTTTTTTCTCCGATTCAAACCGTTTCAACTCCAAAATATTCAGCCCGTTCAAGAATTGTGTGCTCCCTTTCAACAATTATAAAAAATAAAAAAAATCCCGGATTTCCTAGAATTCCCAGTTTTCAGGGACGTTTTCAACATTCAAAATTGTTTGGCCATTTTTCAACCGATTCAAACCATTCTACCTTCAAAACATTCCTCTTAGTCAGGACAAAAAACCAAGTTGGTTTAAGAACTTGAAAAATTCCCGGTTTTCCTGAAATTCCGTAATACCATACCTCAATTAAAACAACGGTTTCTACTTCAACGTTTCTTTACCAATTTCAACGATTCCAACACTAACCAATTCAGCTCATTCTCCTAATCATTTATTTAAAAATCTCGCTTTTCCCCAAATTTCCAGGAATTTCACATTGAAATGAATGGGACATTTTCCAAGTTGCACAATTCCCTCATTTTTAACCATTCAAACCATTCCAACATAAACACATTCCACTCATCCTGGACATTCAAACTAACACTTCCCCAAGTTCCAAACCAAATTCTGTTTTTCCTGGAAATTCAAACTCAACATTCAAACCAATCAAATTATTCTTACATTCATACTACATTCTGTCAGCATTTCAGTTCAACTTCAGCATTGTAGCATTCACACGCAATTCCTTGAGGAATTGCCTCATGTATTTAAAAAATGTTTATTAATAATAACCATCAATTAATTAATCGCTCCTCCTGACAGTTGTTTAGTCATATTTGCCAACCTTGAGACCTCCGATTTCGGGAGGTGGGGGTTGGGGGGCGTGGTCGGGGGTGGGGCGAGGTGTGGTTGGGGGCGTGGTTAAAAGTGTAGCAGTATATTGACAGCTAGAATTCACCAAGTCAAGTATTTGATACATATATATATATATATATATATATATATATATATATATATATATATATATATATATATATATATATATATATATATTATCTACATCCTGAAAATATGCAAACAAAACTGTGTTTAGATAATTGATACTTCCAACTTGCATAAATATAACATGAATATAACATAACTTGGCTTCTGAGAGCTTCAAAATGTAATGAATAAAATGCTAAAGTTGTTGATAAACAAGCAATTATTTTAATAATTAAATATGGTCATTTTAAATGAATTATTATGATCTTTTATAATTAATTATTTCAAATATGTTTATTTTAATGAATAATTCTATGGCTGGATGTAATAAGGAGTCAGAAAAAATACAAATAAAAATACAATTACTTTTGATGTTTTTAGCAAAATAGAGTAAACATTTATTTAGTTTTTTTTTTTTTTTTTAATTAATAAATATATTTATTTTTAGGTAAGATAAACATAATAATACAATTTATCTCTAGTCTGGATGATTTAGTTCTTGTCACCTTGTTGTCCTCCCGTTGTGAAAAAAGGCTGTCCTCACTCAGGTCCGCATGGAGCTGGAGGGGGCGTGGCCTCCAGCTCCGGCTGAAAATCGGGAGATTTTCGGGATAATATTTGTCCCGGGAGGTTTTCGGGTGATTCGCTGAATTTCGGGAGTCTCCCGGAAAATCCGGGAGGGTTGGCAAGTATGTGTTTAGTGATTGTAGAAAGAAAATAATCCACAAAGTCAGGAAATTTGCCGTAATACAGAAATGTATGATGGTGCATAGTAATTGGTAAATAGAGAGGATCTAGTCTTCCCGATTTACCATCGTGCGAATACTGGTTAGCTTTCAGTACTTATTCAATCGGTTTCCTACGCAGGCTTCTTCCGGGCGTTGAGACAAGAGCCGGTCAGCTTCGGCGAGATCGGCGGAAAGTCGCATGTGACTTACGTGGGCTGGTACGAATGCGGCACACCCATCCCCGGCAAGTGGTAAGCCCCAACCTCCTCAAGGCCCTTCAAGGAACGAGCTCCCAAGAAGTTTTCCGGAAGAAGAGTGTGGAAAAAAGTCTGACCTGTTGGGGAGTTGGGCCCTCTTTTTTGCGCTAAATACCATAGACACTGTCGACTTGAAGATGGTGTCTATCAAGGTATGAATGTCTTCAGGAAACAAAACCCTGATTGTTGTATAAAGTGCAGATGAACGAGTGACCAAACAATGTAAAATATGTTGGGAAGCTGGCTCCCAAAATGTTTGTATGATACTATTTATCAAGAGATTGTTACAAGATAAAATGCGTGCTTGTATTTTCCAGAGTATAAATACTCCCCAGTACTTGCATGGCTACACACACACACACTTTGGTCATTTGTATGCAGACACGGCGCCACTCATATAGTGAGTGTACATTTGGACGATGTAAGATAAGTACATGCAAGACTGACACGAGTCTGCCGTTGCTGAGGAATTGCTAGCAGTTGCACAGTAATACACATTTGTTTGTTTATATATATATATATATATATATATATATATATACATACAGTATATATACAAACCCCGTTTCCATATGAGTTGGGAAATTGTGTTAGATTTAAATATAAACGGAATACAATGATTTGCAAATCCTTTTCAACCCATATTCAATTGAATGCACTACAAAGACAAGATATTTGATGTTCAAACTCATAAACTTTTTTTTTTTTTGCATATAATAATTAACTTAGAATTTCATGGCTGCAACACGTGCCAAAGTAGTTGGGAAAGGGCATGTTCACCACTGTGTTACATGGCCTTTCCTTTAAACAACACTCAGTAAACGTTTGGGAGGAGACACATTTTTTAAGCTTCTCAGGTGGAATTCTTTCCCATTCTTGCTTGATGTACAGCTTAAGTTGTTCAACAGTCCGGGGGTCTCCATTGTGGTATTTTAGGCTTCATAATGCGCCACACATTTTCAATGGGAGACAGGTCTGGACTACAGGCAGGCCAGTCTAGTACCCGCACTCTTTTACTATGAAGCCACGTTGATGTGTAACACGTGGCTTGGCATTGTCTTGCTGAAATAAGCAGGGGCGTCCATGGCACCATTGCTTGGATGGCAACATATGTTGCTCCAAAACCTGTATGTACCTTTCAGCATTAATGGCGCCTTCACAGATGTGTAAGTTACCCATGTCTTGGGCACTAATACACCCCCATACCATCACACATGCTGGCTTTTCAACTTTGCGCCTATAACAATCCGAATGGTTCTTTTCCTCTTTGGTCCGGAGGACACGACGTCCACAGTTTCCAAAAACAATTTGAAATGTGGACTCGTCAGACCACAGAACACTTTTTCACTTTGTATCAGTCCATCTTAGATGAGCTCAGGCCCAGCGAAGCCGACGGCGTTTCTGGGTGTTGTTGATAAACGGTTTTCGCCTTGCATAGGAGAGTTTTAACTTGCACTTACAGATGTAGCGACCAACTGTAGTTACTGACAATGGGTTTCTAAAGTGTACCTGAGCCCATGTGGAGATATCCTTTACACACTGATGTCCCTTGTTGATGCAGTACAGCCTGAGGGATCGAAGCTCATGAGCTTAGCTGCTTACGTGCAGTGATTTCTCCAGATTCTCTGAACCCTTTGATATTACAGACCGTAGATGGTGAAATCCCTAAATTCCTTGCAATAGCTGGTTGAGAAAGGTTTTTCTTAAACTGTTCAACAATTTGCTCACACATTTGTTGACAAAGTGGTGACCCTCGCCCCATCCTTGTTTGTGAATGACTGAGCATTTCATGGAATCTACTTTTATACCCAATCATGGCACCCACCTGTTCCCAAATTGCCTGTTCACCTGTGGGATGTTTCAAATAAGTGTTTGATAAGCATTCCTCAACTTTATCGGTATTTATTGCCACCTTTCCCAACTTCTTTGTCACGTGTTGCTTCCATCAAATTCTAAAGTTAATGATTATTTGCAAAAAAAAAAAGTTTATCAGTTTGAACATCAAATATGTTGTCTTTGTAGCATATTTAACTGAATATGGGTTGAAAAGGATTAGCAAATCATTGTATTCCGTTTATATTTACATCTAACACAATTTCCCAACTCATATGGAAACAGGTTTTGTATATATATATATATATATATATATATATATATATGGTGTTAAATATAGTTTGTCTACCTGGGATCACAGATATGTTTGAACAATGTTGAGTTTGAAGGACTGCGATGAGGTGGCGACTTGTCCAGGGTGTACCCCGCCTTCCGCCCGATTGTAGCTGAGATAGGCTCCAGCGCCCCCCGCGACCCCGAAGGGAATAAGCGGTAGAAAATGGATGGATGGATGGAGTTTGAAGGATGATTGAAACACGGCAACTTGTTTTTTGTGGCTGTCGAAAATTAAATGGTAGAAAATGTTAAATTGACCATGAAATAAGAAATGTGTTCAAACATTTTTGAAAACTGTACATAAACTGTCCTGTTACTTCTTGAAAATACTTTTTTGTTGCAACATGTAAACTGTTTTCAGCATTAAATCTTGTTTTGATACAAAAACAATACTCATTCCTGTTTTATTTCTGTATTTTTTTTTGGACGTTAGTGCAAGCAATCTGCTAAATTAACTTACTTACAGTAGTACCAATGACATAGCAGAAAAGATGATGGCAAAAACAATTGGCTAATTCCGCTTAGTACAGGGGTCCCCAAAATCCGGCCCGCGGGAAGTCCCAAGTTAAAAAAAAAAAAAAAAAAAAAAATATATATAAATTATTATTTTTAAAAATCTGTCCTTTCTAATCCATTTTCTACCGCTTGTTACTATCGGTGTCTCCTAGCCACTCAGGCAAATCATATAGTCTAAAAATGCATTTTACCATCGATAACGTGACATCATCGCGCTTGGAATATATATATATATATATATATATATATATATATATATATATATATATATAGCCCAGCCCCCGGCCAAATTTTTTTTAACCCAATGCGGCCCCGAGTCAAAAAGCTTGGGGACCCCTGGCTTAGTACATAGTATTTAGATTGGATGCTAGCTTGGCATTTATGGCACTATAAATTGGTTAACTTAACTTATAAAATAGGTGGCATATTTTTATGTTGGCACGAGTAATCGGCCAACTTAGCTTAGCCCAAGGATCGACTGTTCGCACAAGCAACTAACTTAACTTTGCACAAAATAAATATATTAAATGCTAGCACAAACAATTAACATATTTTTAGCAGAAAGAGCACAGCAGTGTAGTAGTTAGCATGAACTTGAGTAGTTTAGCACAACATAGAAAATTGAATGTTAGCTAAGTTATCATGAAGACAACATCAGTTTGTATGTTAGCATTAAAATTAGCTCAGCTAAATTTCGCACAAATAGTGCAGCAGATTGCAATGGGATGACGTAGTTTAGCACAAAATAGGCTACAAGCATACTTGCCAACCCTCCCGGATTTTCCGGGAGACTCCCGAAATTCAGCGCCTCTCCCGTAAACCTCCGAAATTCAGGCGGACTCAGGTCCTCCACAATATAAAAAAGCGTACCTGCCCAATCACGTTATAACTGTAGAATGATGGAGGGCGAGTTCTTGGTTTCTTATGTGGGTTTATTGTTAGGCAGTTTCATTAACGTCCTCCCAGCGTGGCAACAACACACAACAACAGCAGTCACTTTTTTGTATACGTAAAGCAGTTCGTCTGCCGTAAACAGCAATGTTGTGACACTCTTAAACAGGACAATACTGCCATCTAGTGCATTTGATGAAAGCACTTTTGTGCGTGCCACACAGCAATGCATCAGAGAGGGTGTTAAGCATGGTTCGAAAAATAGTGACAGAGAATAGAACAAGGATGGACAATTCAAACCTTAACTATACATTGAGTAGATGAGTGTAATGTGTAAATAAATGAATATATATATATATATATATATATAATAAAATAATATATATATATATATATATATATATATATATGTATATATATATATAATAAAATAAAAATTAAAAATAAAAATATATATATATATAGCTAGAATTCACTTAACGTCAAGTATTTCTTATATATATGTATATATATATATATATATATATATATGAAATACTTGACTTGGTGAATTCTAGCTGTAAATATACTCCTCCCCTTTTAGCCACGCCCCCGTCCCACCCCGACCACCCCCCTCCCCCCACCTCCCGAAATCGGAGGTCTCAAGGTTGGCAAGTATGGCTACAAGGCAAGATAGGACATTGGAACAAGCAATTGTAGTACTTTTACTTTCACAATTTAAGAGCAGAGACACAGGTCAAATGTAACCTCCTTTAATTTTAATAGTAAGATGCTACAGTCTAATTTGTGGTCGTCAGGCTAATCAAGACTAAAGCGCTTCTGCCTGTGCCAAATTGCACTATTTTCGTTGCCTTTGAATTGGATGGAACACACAGGCTGCGATGTTAAATTCAGCTCCTGAGGTTAACAGAGTCCCATATTTACTAAGGCGCTCATATTTTTCCGATTATTACGCGGTCACATCCATCAAAGATGAGCCACTTTGGGGCTTGGAAGCGCATGTTCAATAGCTTCTGAAAATCGGTCTTTAATAAACACGTTCGCCGAGACACTTGGATGAGAGAAGCGCGCACTGCCCCAAGAACACATCCAGCCAGCCAGAAAGCCTCAAAACAGGAAAACAAAATAATACCAGGGGCATGACATCAGTATTCCAAATGTGTTTTTCTAGGAGTAAAATGGAAAAGAAAAGGCCATAGAAAGAGTATTCACAAAAAGATCAACCAAAAAAAAGGGTCTCAATTATTTATTTTGGCAAAGAAAAAAAAAAGTTACAGTTTTATACAATGACGACTAATCTCACCTGAAGATGATTTATTAGTAAAAACAAGTGATAGTAAGATTTTAATTGGGGTGAACAAAGGGGAAAGCCTTTACGCTGGGATTACCCCCTCCTCCCGTACATCTTCACTTAGCTAGTGTTCCTTAATACCCAACAGTTGGTAGTGGGTGACAAAACGGAGTAACGTTTCATTGTGTCAGCTGTCAGTTATAGCGCCAGGTCAGACAATGAAGTGTCACAACAAAATAGCATGTTTTTGTCTTCCGTGTGTTTACATCAGAATGAAAAAAGCGGGAAGGAGAGGTGGTGTCAGGAAATAGTGGAGAAAGAACACACACAAAAACAAAGAAGGCTAATGGCATGTTGGAGAGACAGCATACAAACACTAACCATCAGACTGAGGGGAAGGGTTTACTTGTTTTTGGATCTGATATTCATATGAGGCTAAGATTCCTGCCCAAAGTCCAAAGAGCCACGAGGGTTGTGTGTGTGTGTGTGTGAGAGAGAGAGAGAGAGAGAGAGAGAGAGAGAGAGAGAGAGAGAGAGAGAGAGAGAGAGAGAGAGAGAGAGAGAGAGAGAGAGAGAGAGAGAGAGAGAGAGAGAGAGAGAGAGAGAGGGGATCATTTACATACCCCTCTTATCGGTATCCGGGGCCTGGCTGAGTGTAGCCCGGACCGTAAGGGGGGCGGTTGCGGGCGTATGGGTTAGCAGCCCCGGGTGGTGGGGTGCTCCCTGGAGGTGGGGTGTACCCCGGGCGAGGCTGGTAACCAGGCTGGGAGTTGGGTGGCATGCTGTAGTTGGCGGGCTGCGACGCCTGGGAGGTATAGTTTTGGGGAGGGAAGGCTCCTGGTGGGTACTGCTGGGGTCCCTGAGGAGGATGTTGCTGCTGAGGCTGTTGGCCACCTTGGAAGCCTGGGACAGCTGGGGACTGGCCTGGGGCAGGGGCCTGGGATGAAGGAGGCGCGTAGTTCTGGAACTGCTGCTGCTGCTGGGGCTGCTGCGGAGCGGGCTGGGGGGCTCCCGGCTGGGAACTGTATCCTGCTAAGAAAGCAAAGTAGATCTCAACCCTTGAGTTCTACACACTGCAACAATTTTAAAACTAAGTCTACTACATTTTTTTAACTCTAAATCACACACGACCAAAAAATGTCCCATTGAAAACTACGTTTGGTATCGTTTGAATTTAGACGATTCCGATTCCAGTTCTCAACGATTCTCGATTCTGATTCTTTAGGAGGGAGGTTAAAAAATGTACTATACTTACCAGGCTATTTTCAAGCAGTATCCTTTGAACTTGAATTTATATGTTATGTTTCGTTCACTTTATTTGTGTAAAAACCTCATTAAAAACATTTACACATATCCTGTTTTTGTGTTATACCGTAATTTCCGGACTATAAGCCGCTACTTTTTTCCCTCGTTCTGGTCCCTGCGGCTTATACAATGGTGCGGCTTACGGTAACCAGGGGCGCGCACTACCGAGACCGAGGCAGACATCTGGCGCCAGGTAACGAGAGCAAAACAAAGAGTAGGAGAGCGTCAGCGACAGTTTGCTCGAAGGAAGTGTTCATGCAAACACCCTCAATATGGAAAACAAACGGAGAAGTGCATATGATGCTGCTTTTAAGTTAAAGGCCAGTGGATCCTGACGGCATGGAAAAGTGTGAAAACATCCACGATCATCAACGGCTTTCGAAAAGCTGGACTGCTGCGTCGTGATGATGAAGAGGACGGCGTAACGGCTGACGAAGCCGGAGCCGTTGATTCCACTGACGAAGAGGAAGGTTTTGAGAGCGAGAACAAAGGAGAGAGAGTGGCTGACGACGCCATTTTGGACCTGTTCTTCTCCGACACCGATGAAGAGGATTTCGGTGGTTTTAGTACGCAGGAGGAAGACGATGACACAATGATTAAAGACTGACTTTTCCTATACCGGTAGTAGGCTGGTTATTTTGATAACGTAAACGGCCGCGGGACTGCACTTTTACTGCCGTGTTACAGGCGAGCACTTTGTATTACTTTGCACCGTTGTATTATTTGTACTCTGCACGAATGCTGTTCGCCATGTCAAAGATGTGAAAGTTTGATTGAATGATTGAAAGATTTATTGTTAATAAATGGGACGCTTTGCGTTCCCAAACAGTCATCTCTGTCCCGACAATCCCCTCCGTGGTAGCAGGAACCCCTATATACTACGTTAATTACACATCAAAACGCCTGCGGCTTATAGTCGGGTGCGGCTTATATATGGAGCAATCTGTATTTTCCCCTAAATTTAGCTGGTGCGCCTTATAGTCCGGAAAATACGGTAGATAGGGATGTTCTGATCAGGGTGTATGCTGCCGATTCTGATCATCCATGAGTGAAATTGGCCGATAATGGTCATATATATTAACTGCAGGGATTCATTGATTGTGGCGCAGCGACACGGCAATATGAAAGCAGCCACCCCTTGAAAATCAGGGTCTTTCAGGTGAAAACAAATTTAAGTAATACATTGTATGAATATTTAAATATAGCTAATTATTTACATGCTTTAGACCAGGGGTGCTCATTACGTCGATCGCGATCTACCGGTCGATCTCGGAGGGTGTGTCAGTCGATCACCAGCCAGGCATTAAAAAAATAGTCCTAAAAATGAGCGATCATAAATCTTCACTATGACGTCACTTTCATCACTTGATTGACATTCACGGCACCCGAGGGTCTTCTGAGATGACGCTCATTAAAATTACAGACTGGAAGGCGAAAAACACTTTATTTCAACAGACTCTGGCGCCGTACCTGTCGTCAAAACTCCAAACACCGACTGCACAGTTGCACAATAAAAGCTCTGCTTCATCCTGCCTGCGCTACCAAAATAAGAGTCTCAGAAAGCTGGCGTGCACAAGCTAGCAAGCTACGGAGTTTGCAGACAATGTATTTCTTGTAAAGTGTATACAAAGGAGTACGGAAGCTGGACAAATAAGATGCCAAAAACCAACCACTTTCACTTTTTTTCTCCTCCATTCGAAAATGCGGACGTTATCATCACCACTGTCTGATTCCAATCAATGCAAGTCATCACAATCAGGTAATACACCAACTTATATTCTTGTTTTCATGAAAGAAAGGAATCTATATGTGTTAAACATGCTTGTATTATCTTTAACCACCTTTAACTTGTTAACAATATTAACTATATGTGTTAAACATGCTTGTATTATCTTTAACCACCTTTAAGTTGTTAACAATATTAACTATATGTGTTAAACATGCTTGTATTATCTTTAACCACCTTTAAGTTGTTAACAATATTAACTATATGTATTAAACATGCTTGTATTATATTTAACCACCTTTAAGTTGTTAACAATATTAACTATATGTGTTAAACATGCTTGTTTTATTTTTAACCACCTTTAAGTTGTTAACAATATTAACTATTTGTGTTAAACATGCTTGTATTATTTTTAACCACCTTTAACTTGTTAACAATATTAACTATATGTGTTAAACATGCTTGCATTATCTTTAAACACCTTTAACTTGTTAACAATATTAACTATATGTATTAAACATACTTGTATTATCATTAAACACCTTTAATGTATTAACAATATTAACTATATGTGTTAAACATGCTTGCATTATCATTAAACACCTTTAACTTGTTAACAAAAACATATATTTCATAAATAAGTAAATATAAATTATATATATGAATGAGGTAGATCCCCACGACTTGATCAATTGAAAAGTAGCTCGCCTGCAGAAAAAGTGTGAGCACCCCTGCTTGAGACTGTGATGCTCTGCAAATTCGGCTACGGTAAAACTTTGATCGAGGCTAACATGACAGAGGCTGTTTCCCTTAGAGACAAGCAGGGGATATGGGTATAGGGTAGTAGTGATTGCTCCAAGACTGTAAGACAGCTTTCCCTAAAATATCCCTCCAAAAAGTGGTCAAATATGTACTTTTGTATTTACATTTCATTGACTAAATATGCACTAGAATGCGTTCAACTTTTCTTCAGAATCAGTTACTTTCACGACAGCTGACGTGAGTTTCTTCTCATTCAGTCGGAGAATGGTTGTTCTATTGCAGCTAAACTATATAATCATTGGATAAATGTTTGGCTTTGTCCAGCCCACGGGTGCCGAGCGTTTCTGAAAATGAATGAGAAGTGGGCGTGGCCTGGACGCCGCATGAGCAACCCGAGCACTGCTGAAGGGCCACATCGACAATATTTCAATTAAATTTTGCTCAATATTATTTTTGATATACCGTAAGATAAATAATAATAATAATAATAATTAATAATAATAATAATAATACTTTCATTTAACCTAACTTAACTTTATACCAAAAGCAGATTGCTTTTGATGGTTTTATTTTTAACAGTCTTACTACACTTCCTGCATCCTCTTTAAAAGTCCAACATTTTTCCCCATCAGATTTGGACAACCATCTGTTGTCACACCTACCAGCTTGTCCCATTTCAGTCCTAACATGTCCAAACACGCATTTACCTATGTGAACAAGTGTTATGAGAGTAGCGTATGTGTGCGTGTGCGTGTGTGTGTGTGTGTGTGTGTGTGTGTGTGTGTGGCCCTTTAACAGGTGAAAGCATGTGAGGTGAGTGACGTCAGTGAGTGTGTGGGCGAGAGAGAGGAGAGGGAGCGGTAGCGTGATTGCGGGCGGGGACTAGTTTTTTTGGTGGATTGGCTGTGTGCAGACATTACAATCAATCAATCAATGTTTATTTATATAGCCCTAAATCACAAGTGTCTCAAAGGGCTGCACATTAATAAAGTTAAGAGTTGCAACTAATCGCCGGACTCATCATTCACCCTGGAGTTGGAGCTGCGGAGACCCACTGCCGGGTAGAGTGAAGGGTGTTGCCCCCGATATACATCGGCCCTGGAGGAGTCTCCCCTGCGCCCCTCGACTACGGTCTGGGGAGCCGGAAGCAGGAAAGGTGCAACACAAGTCATTACCTGTGGTTGTCCCTTTTAATTGACTGCATGGCTGCCAGCTCTTCCGTGATTTGAAAGTCTGTAGTTATCCCACGTAAGAAGATGAGCAGCTGGGCGGTGTCACGTACATCACAGCTCTCATCCAAAGCCAGCGAAAAACAGTTAAAGTCGGCCGTTGTTGTGCCGGATAATGCACCCCCGGCGTAAAATGCACCCCCTGACGGGAGTGTTATATCAACTAAATCCCACACTTAAAGTTTCCACGTGCAAGATTGAATCTATTTAAAAAAGTTATTTAATAAGAAGCCAAAAGTGCAAATACAATAATGTTCGTGTTGGAGGAGTTGTGAATGTATGAAATATGAAATCCGTGCTGCAGCCGCTACTGGGCCACAACATTAGGTACACCTGCAGACTGCAGCACGGATTTCAGCACTGTTGTATTGCACACTCAACATAGATACTTTTTTAAATTTATTTTGTCATTTATGATTGGCCTCACGCGGGCCGGACAGGGATGTACAAAGGGCCGGATGTGGCCCGCGGGCCGCAGAATGCCCAGGTCTGCTGTAGATGGAAAAGGTGGAAAATGTGCACGGGATCACACACAATGATGACAGGCGTGGACAAACGCAGCTCATTAACATTAAAGCTACAGACACACAAAAATGGCGTGTTCCCAGTACGGGTTATTTAAAGCTCTTTTAAACTGTCTACATTCCAGCAAGAATACTAGATATGTATTCATATTTAAGGCTGAAATGGTTTTAAAATATAGATTATTTGAAGTTGGATCTTTTTTTTTAATGTAATCCAGTTTTGTGGAAGCATTTTCAAAATGTTTTGTCATTGAGGACAAATGAGTGAGGACATTTAAAATAACCTCTTACCAGGATACTGCATTCCGTACTGCGGCTGAGGGGGGCCACCTGGCTGCTGTGGCGGGTATCCACCTGGGGCCTGGTACTGTTGGTACACCTGACCTGAACACAGCACAAGGAAAATGTCAGTCTTATAAACACTTCTTTGTTGCATCATTTAGAATGCAGTGCATTGACTCAATCATTCAATTTGAAAGGTAAGGTGTTTTGCTTTTTCTTTAGCTTTGTATGTGTAATTAGTTTAAAATGATGCCACCACAGAAAGGTACCAGTGATGGCAAAGACAAAACAATGTGATAACCACAGAGCGGAAACTAACTTATAATGGCCAATGGGGAGTGGAACACGACAGTCTGTCCTGGCTTTTCAGTCTTGTCAGCAAGTGTTTTTAGCCTGTGATAATTTTCAAAGGGATTGATTTTTCAAGAGTACATCATGTCAAAATGTTACTTAAAAGTTTTGACCGCAGCAGTTTGACCCTGAAAAAATAGTTTAAAAAGTACTTTTAGTGGTAAAAATAGCTTCAAAACGCTTTAAGTTGGATTCTTTAAACCAGTGGTTCACAAACTTTTTTTCACCAAGTACTCCCGCAGAAAAGACTTGGCTCTCCAAGTACCACAATAATGACCAAAATTAAAATACTGTAGCGTAGTAGGCCTAAGTATTCATTAAAACAAGGCAGAGGTTTTATTTAACAAGTATATTTAATATTTTTGGTCACTGTAACATTACACAGTTTGAACAGTAACACCGAGTTAGACTATTGTAAAATGAATCACTCACTTAATAAAACAATTATTTGGCAAAACACTAGATGGAGTTTGCGTACCACTAGTGGTACCTGTACCACAGTTTAAGAATCATTGCTTTAAACCAGTTAAACCAGTAATTTTGTATATTTGCAGTCTTTTTCCATGCATTTGTGCATCTCAAAAGAATATCACGAGTGCTTTAAGAGAAAGCACTGCATCCACTGAGGGTTTATCTTGCAGCTACAAACATTCCTAATTGGCCTTAAGCTACAGACATCAGTATGCAGGTGCTCTTGCAGACATAAACACTCTCATACACAAACGAATCAGACACATGCCCGCTATCAGGACTACACACATGGGACACCATGGACTCGGCAGCTCCCTCAACAGACACGTCTACATTTGCAGACAGTGACTTCCTGCTGCTGCACTGGAATTAGCGATGACTTCATCAGACCACAGAGCCTACTTGCACGTGAGTGGGTAGGATGATCAGGCATAAAATAAAATAAAATATCAAAATTATTTATTTCCTTCTAAAAACTTATTTAGGTATTTTTAATGACCTTGCAGCGCTGTCAGAACAAAACAATAAACTCTAATAAGACTGTAAAGACCAACGTCATCTTTCTCTACCTGATAGCATGGAATACGTCAGATAGGGCATAATTTGCTGTACGCCTCATTCTAGATCAACAACATGTTGCACAGATTGTTCAAAAAGTACAAGAGGCGAGGAGCGCAGTACTGATGTGGCGGCCATGTGTTGCTTCATCGTCTGCAGCCTTAAACATGAGCAGCATGTGTCTTTAGTGTGTGTGAGCTTAGCTTGCCTTTCATCCTTTCTGCAGGCTGTTATGCAAGCGCGATCGACGGATGAGTGGTGGTTACGACCACGGCACGAGGAGTTTTTATCGGACTCCCGTGTGGCCAGAGAGATAGATAGTGAAAATGCAACCAGCTGATTTGGCTGCAGTGCCTGAGTTGAAAGTAAAGCCTTTGGTTATAGTATGTGAAAATTGCTAAATTGAATAGATTTTGGTATACACAGTCGTTCCTTGTTTATCGTCTTAACTTAGTAATTTCCAGTAAGAAGGAAACATTAATTATAAATCCAATATTTTAATAGGTAAGGCATAAAAACCTGTTGACGATCTTCATAGTGGATTTTTCTACATTATGCAAACCCTTTAGACATGAAATAGTCCAGTTTACACTATTTAATCCAATATAGTAATTGCGGCCTGAGGCTGAGCCAATCAGTTGCCACGATACTAAAGAGAGCGCCTTGAATGGTTTGTTCTACTCTAGTGGTCAATACTACTGTAGGTTGTATCTTTTTAGTTTATTTAGCCATTTTAATGCTTGAAATGCTTAATTTTGCCCCAACCCCAAAAAAGTACAATATGCATAAAAACAAACAAAAATAAAAATCTTTGACGCGGTGAAGGGTGATATAGCGAGGGATGACTGAAGTCAGTAATTTGTGTTTAATTTTTTTTTTAGATATTTATCTATCCATCCATTTTCTACCGCTTATTCCCTTTGGGGTCGCGGGGGGCGCTGGAGCCTATCTCAGCTACAATCGGGCGGAAGGCGGGGTACACCCTGGACAAGTCGCCACCTCATCGCAGGGCCAACACAGATAGACAGACAACATTCACACTCACATCCACACACTAGGGCCAATTTAGTGTTGCCAATCAACTTATCCCCAGGTGCATGTCTTTGGAGGTGGGAGGAAGCCGGAGTACCCGGAGGGAACCCACGCACTCACGGGGAGAACATGCAAACTCCACACAGAAAGATCCCGAGCCCGGGATTGAACCCAAGACTACTCAGGACCTTCGTATTGTGAGGCAGATGCACTAACCCCTCTGCCACCGTGAAGCCCGATATTTATTACAAATAAATAAATAATAAATTTTTTTTTATTTTTTTTTAATGATATTTATTACAAATAAATAAATAATATTTTTTTTATATACTTATCCATCCATCCATCCATCCGTTTCCTACCGTTTGTCCCTTTCGGGGTCGCTGGAGCCTATCTCAGCTGCATTCGGGCGGAAGGCGGGGTACACCCTGGACAAGTTGCCACCTCATCGCAGGGCCAACACAGATAGACAGACAACATTCACACTCACATACACCCAATTTAGTGTTGCCAATCAACCTATCCCCAGGTGCATGTCTTTGGAGGTGGGAGGAAGCCGGAGTACACGGAGGGAAACCACGCAGTCACGGGAAGAACATGCAAACTCCACACAGAAAGATCCCGAGCGCAGGATCGAACCCAGGACCTTAGTATTGTGAGGCGGACGCACTAACCCCTCTACTTATATATTTTTAAATATTTTCTATGTTTGTTTTACTATAGTATTGTTTGTGTTTCTACATTCAGTGTATTATATTACAAAACCCAAAACTAGTGAAGTTGGCACGTTGTGCAAATCGTAAATAAAAACAGAATACAATGTTTTGCAAATCCTTTTCAACCTATATTCAATTGAATAGACTGCTTCGCTGGGCCCGAGCTCATCTAAGATGGACTGATGCAAAGTGGAAAAGTGTTCTGTGGCCTGACGAGTCCACATTTCAATTTTTTTTTGGAAACTGTGGACGTTGTGTCCTCCGCAGGAGGCACAAAATTCAAAAGCCAGCATCTGTGATGGTATGGGGGTGTATTAGTGCCCAACGCATGAGTAACTTACACATCTGTGAAGGCACCATTAATGCTGAAAGGTACATACAGGTTTTGGAGCAACATATGTTGCCATCCAAGCAACGTCTTTTTCATGGACGCCCCTGCTTATTTCATCAAGACAATGCCAAGCCACGTTCTGCACGTGCAACAGCGTGGCTTTGTAGTAAAAGAGTGCGGGTACTAGACTGGCCTGCCTGTAGTCCAGACCTGTCTCCCATTGAAAATGTGTGGCGCATTATGAAGCGTAAAATACGACAACGGACACCCTGGACTGTTGAACAACTTAAGCTGTACATCAAACAAAAAATGGGAAAGAAATTCACCTGAAAGGCTTCAAAAATTGGTCTCCTCAGTTCCCAAACCTTTACTGAGTGTATTTAAAAGGAAAGGCCATGTAACAGTGATAAATGCCCCTGTGCCAACTTTTTTGCAATGTGTTGCTGTCATTAAATTCTAAGTTAATGATTATTTGCAAAAAACATAAGTTTCTCAGTTCGAACATTAAATATATTGTCTTCGCAGTGTATTCAATTGAATATAAGTTGAAAAGGATTTGTATTCTGTTTTTATTTACGGTATACACAATGTGTCAACTTCACTGGTTTTGGGTTTTGTAACTACTGTGGTATTGACCATATTCCGATACCATGCTTGGTGGTATCATTACTGTCTATATTTGTATTGATCCACCCATCTAGCGTCACTGGTTTTGTAATTTTTTGATTATTATCATATATTTTTTTTACAAAGTCATGTTTCCTTTTTGTCCTGTTAACGTTTCTTTTCTAATACTATACCTAAATTCTACACGGCAACCGGGAAATTTCCCTAATGTTAAATGTACACTAGGGGTTTAAAAAAAAACGTTTTTAAGCCATCTCTGCGCTTACTCGCTGCGTGTATACCTCATGTGCCAGCAGCCGAAAGCACCTTTTGTAACCTGTAACTTGTTTTTGAAAAAGTTTATTATTCACATATCAAAAATATTTTGCGAAAATCGTGTTGAATCAAAAATGTATTCTTAATTCAATTGAGACGTGAGTTGTTTTAAGTCACTTGTGTATACGGTATTTTCTGGACTCCAAGCCGCTACTTTTTTCTCAAGCTTTGATCCCTGCGGCTTATACAAAGGTGCGGCTAATCAAAGGATTTTTCTTCACTAACGGATAAATTATGGAATCGATTAGACATAAAGAAATCAAACAATGTACTAAAATGATCCACTTTAAAGCAGCACTATGTAACTTTTCAACCTTCATCAAATATTTTCATAAGTTTTGTGATGATACATCGACATACAACTAGTTGAATAACACCTCTGTATAGTCCTGAAGGGGTCTGTATCAATTTTACTGCCACTTAGCCACTCTGAAGAGGGTAGCAGGAACCCAGCCACACTAAAAACTACAAATGTGCTGACTTGCTATATACGACATACGTCACTAACCCTTTCCCCATTCGTTAAAAAAAACCCGAAGTCGATGCGAAAGCCTGTGCGCCGCCAGAAAACTAAAAGAAGACGAAGAAGAAGGCCTACGTGCAATTACTGCTTAATGGCAGAAGCTCCAAAACACCCAATGAAACGAAAAGTTTGTCGGAGGACACAACAAAAAAAAGAAAAAGGGAGGCTACCTGGATAAAAGGAAAGTCAATGATCGACATTGGCCCAGCTTTCACTCGCTAGCGTGATCGCAAAGATGAGTAGGGATTTTTGGCTGATGCTGCCTTGGCTCTGTTCCTGTAAACTAGTAGGTAACTTTCGCTGCCCAAATCAAAATGAAAATGCTAATGTTAGCTATCGGAAATGTGTATGGCGGCAATAAATAGTCAACAGCTTGATAGTTCGCAGTTCCACACTATTTCCTTCGAAAAAAACTCTCCCACCGACCATTCTTTGCTTCCGACCTGCATCCGCCCGATACATTCTTGGTAGTAGCGTCATGATTGTAGCGCAATTCAAGATCATTTGTTGATAGTGTCTGCTATTTAACATCATCATATTTGTAATCTGTGCCAATATTACAGTGGACATCATGTCAGTTTGACGGAATATGAGCTAGTCCTCATGGGAAATGTGGTCTTCCTTCTGGCAAAACACTTACCGCTTTGGTCCATTGGTGCCGCCAAAATCAACCAAAACTGAAGGTTTTTAAGTGGGGCTTTAAGAGACTGTTCAAACTCAAAAGGGGTTACAAAGTACAATGGGGAAGAATCCTGATAAACATCTTGAAACTATTTTAAAAAGGATAAATAAAGACTTTAATTACTTTTTTTGTTTTGTTTGATCAGCCGTTTTACTGCAGTGTTACAGGGACTGTTTGGAAAAAATTAAAAGGTATGTAAATAAGCATTTACAAAATCTTTCTGTGCAAATAGGTCATTCCACAACGTACCAATATATATCTGCGGCTTATAGTCCTGTGCGGCTAATATATGAACACAATATTTTTTTCTTCTAAAATTTATGGTGTGGCTTATACACAAGTGCGGCTTACAGTCCGGAAAATACGGTAGTATTCCATTTTATCAATGGCAGACATTTTTATTCAACCCTTTATCCGTCCCTTAAAAGTACAGTATAGGCCAAAAGTTTGGACACACCTTCTCCTCATTCAATGCGTTTTCTTTATTTTCATGACTATTTACATTGTAGATTGTGACTGAAGGCATCAGAACTATGAATGAACACCTGTGGAGTTATGTACTTAACAAAAAAAGGTGAAATAACTGAAAACATGGTTTTATATTCTAGTTTCTTCAAAATAGCCACACTCTTTGCATTCTCTCGATGAACTTTAAGCACACCTTCCATCCATCCATTTTCAACCGCTTGTCCCTTTTAGGGTCGCGGGGGGTCGCTGGAGCCTATCTCAGCTGCATTCGGGCAGTAGGCGGGGTACACCCTGGACAAGTCGCCTGTGAAGTGAAAACCATTTCTGGTGACTACCTCTTGAAGCTCATCGAGAGAATGCCAAAGGTGTGCAAAAAAGCAATCAGAGCAAAGGGTGGCTATTTTGAAGAAACTAGAATATTAAACATGTTTTTAGTTATTTCACCTTTTTTTTGTTAAGTACATACGTCCACATGTGTTCATTCATAGTGTTGATGCCTTCAGTGACAATCTAAAATGTAAGTAGTCATGAAAATAAAGAAAACACATTCAGAGTGAGAAGGTGTGTCCAAACTTTTGGCCTGTACCATATGTTCCTGATTTTGTGGTGATTCAGCCAAACACCTGAAAGTTAGCGATGTTTTTTTATTTTTAGGAGCTGTGTGAGAAATTTCAAGTCAATCCAACATATGGTCTCAATTACAAGTGGCAAAATGTGGTGTGCATGTGAAAAAAAAATGGCACAGGCCACACAGTAGGGGCGTGTGTTTTGCCAAATTTCCATCGTTTTACGTGCAGCAGTTCAGCCGTAGAAAAGTTGCACATGAATATAGGTTTGACTGATACATAAATTCACATATTTTATAATAAAACTTTTTTGCTTATTTTGGGTGATGTGTTTTTTTCCCCTGCAACTTTTTATGGGATGTATCATCTTCTAAGTTTGACACATCTGTAGAAAGAGCGCTTCCAAAAATCCCCCCTCAAATTTCTCTACCTCTCCCGAGCCTGAACATGCCTCTGCGAGAAAGGGCTTACTGGAAAATAAACATTTTACACCAAACGCAAACAATGGTTCAAAATGTCCTCACGCAACGGGTCGAGCGGCGGCTATATATGCAGGTTTTTTCTCTCCGGCACTGATGTAAATTACTGCCATCAGGTCCGCCGGCATCTGGCAGGCAATAATCAACTTTCAGTCATCTTATGGATCTTGTTAGGGGCATTCTGAAAGCAACAAGCATACCTTGCTCAAGGCTACCTCTTTTTTTTTGGGGGGGGGGCGGACACACATGCTCCATGGGCGCCCGTTTAAAATTCCTGTGAATCAGCTGACTGTCGTAATGAAACAGTCTCAGGATCGAGATGAAGGGGAATAACAAGATGAAGGCAAGGAAGGAATGTCCTGTGGACAAACTATCACAAGATTTGGGGAGGAAACAATCTTTTTTTTTTTCGGCTGCAGAGAGCGATTCAGGCACAGTGGACGTTCCCATGAAAATGGTGGGAAGTGATGCTGAACATCTGGCTGCACAAAAGGGGAACGCAAGTGATTTCACACCTCACAGTACAGCCACAGCTCAAATCGGTGAAAAATACAGTCAACGTGAGGCGGCACGTGTTCATGTGTTTTACCATCCATGCCAGCTGGGGGTCCCTGCTGTACTCCGGGAAAGGAAGCCTGTGCTTGGGGAGGCAATCCTGGCTGAGGGGCTGCAGACGAGGAGGAAGCGATGCTATCCGGGGTCCCTGAACGCTCCTCTGGGGCGGCTGCTGGCGGAGCTACAGATGGCAGGGAGAGGGAGGAGAGACAGCTGAAATAAAGCTGCACCATAGAACAACAGCTGTTGAACTGCACATTTTGCTATCAGGGCAAAATCAATGTTGTTGTTGCACAGTCATCATCCAGTGGAGACTGGTGGGTAATTGCACAAATGACAGGCCATAGAAACTTGCTCAATACCTGGGGGCTGGTCCTCGCTCAGGCCGAAAGCTGAAATTACATTCTTGTTGACTTCATCGTGGTTCTTCAGGGGGTCAAAGGCGGACATGCTTGCTGCACTGACGGGGGTCACATGTTTGGCGGCGGAGTCTGTTGTCGCCACTTTGCCTTCACGTCCATCAACTGTTTCTAAAATATGCACATAAAGCACATCAATTCCAGGTTTACAGATGCCATGTCTGCCGTGTATCTCACACAACTGATTTTACATTTTAGCAAACATTTTACTTAGGGATGGGCGATGTGGCCTAAAATCTGTGTTGCGATATATATTGCAGCCTCTTGCGATAACAATATACATCATGACATTATTTGGCAACTAAATGATTATAGAACCATTTCAAAACAAGTTACAAAGACTACTAATTTGGCTTTTGACATATGCGACATATTGCGTCATTTTCAGGTGTATTATATTCTCAAACCTATTAATAATCTACTTGTTATTTTCTGTTAATTGCGTCATTTTCAGGTGTATTATATTCTCAAACCTATTAATAATCTACTTGTTATTTTCTGTTAAGAGCTGGTTACTTTTTGTTGTAAAATGGTTCTATCTACATTCCTGAAATTTAATAAGCAGTTATTCTTCTGTTTGGCTACTTTACGTTAGTTTTCGGCAATACTACAAATTTGGGTATCGATCCAATACATTTACACGAGCAGAGTTGGTCATACCAATGCTGATACCTAAAATTTTCAAAATCATTGAATGATAACTTTTTTGAGCACAATTACAATTAATCAGACAAAACAGAATGGCAGTGTAACATCAATCCAATCATTTCTACCGCTTGTCCCTCTCGGGGTCACGGTGGGTGCTGGAGCCTATCCCATATCAATTAAATATTTAAATGATTTCTTACTACTTGCTCTGATTTAAATCCTTTGGTTTTTGCTCTTCCAAGACCTCCTGTGTCCAGGGACTTCTTTCCGAAGTTTGTAAACAACAACAAAAACCAAATAAGATTTTTTGGTGATAAAACATATCGATTTAACTACTGTGGTATCGACCATATTCCGATACCATTCTTGGTATCGTTACTGTCTATATTTGTATTGATCCAACCATCTAGCTTGCGATTAGTATAATCTTCTATTGTGTGTAGTGTAGCATGTTTAGCTATTCCTCGTCCTTCAGTACTTATATTTGTAAGTAGGAATGGGTACTGAATTTGGTACTTTTAATTAGCACCGACCAAATTTGACGGTACCACCGGGTATCAATTCACATGCCATATTTTGATACCTTTGTTGCACGCAATGTCATGATCGGTTGCAAACTAAACATTGGTTCACTAAAATAATCAATCAAACAGCACTTAGGGCGGACTCAGCCAAATTCCCTTAAGTAATGTTGCAATTTTCAACACTATGTATGGTAGAAAACGCTCAAACATAATGTAAGGCTTCACTCTTCCAAAATGTGCCAGCTTGATGGTAATTGGATTTGCCCTAGACAGGCTACTATTAGCATTAGCAATTTCATATGACGATTTCAACACCTACAAATTTAGTAATGAAAACTAAAACTAAGATGCATTTTACAATCAAACAACTGGTGTCTAATAAGCACAATACTTACAGTATAAACACTTTGTAGGGCGCAACATAACAAATTCAGCTTCCTGGAAAAACCTACTTCACAGTTAGACAACATACCACAGATAACCTATACAGTACTGCCATCTAATGTCTTGGAAGTGCAAGTGCATTGCAAATTAGACTCAAATGTGTAAGAAAACATGATATAACAACTGGACATCACAGTTAAAATCAGCAAATTTTTAAATGTTACATAAAAAATAAATCTTATGATAAAAAAATTGACATTTATTAAGACACTCAAGGTACCAACAATTGGTACCAGTATCAATTCCCAGGTACTAAGAATTGGTACTGTATCAGTTCAAATGTGAACGGTACCTATCCCTTTTTGTAAAAAACATACTATATACTATATATTTTCCGCCATGGAAGCGAGGATTTCCGACTTAGAAATGGCTTTGCATTTTGAACGGACATGAGCCACTTGTGAGAACGTTGCATTGCGTTGAGAACGTGTATGTTTGCTTGTCGCTGTCACTTTTGCAGGACACAGCTAAAATGTGTCAACATGCATTATCACGATATAACATTTGCATTAAAAGTTTTATTGTAGACCAAATGTATATTATTCATGTCGCGCATTCCTGATTTTATTTCAATATCCCAAGGGACAGTACTAAAGAAAGTAAACATGGATTTACTTACAAGTAGTCAGTGTACAGTTTGCACAGCAGAATATATTACAAAATGGTTGCTAGTTACTTGTGAGATACTGTCCTACACTGTTAAAGCTGTGTGGCATTTGTAGGAACGCAACCTTCCAAAACATCCCACATGCTACAGCATTAGAAGAATTTTGCCGTGTGTCATTTATAATCTTTCAGAGTAAAAGCGTTAATAATATGAATCTGCTCGCCACCATGCAACAAAAATATACGCTGTGGCTTTACAACTCAATCCAATTTCTAACCGGAGACAGCGTGACTGATAGCTAAAAATCAGCATGAAAGCCTCTTGCTTCTTCAAAGCGGCGTGCCAAGCAGTGAAGCCATGTCGCTGCAAAAAAAAGCATTATTTTTGGCTGCGACACATCAGACAAAACCACGGCTAATGTTACGGACAAGTGGAGGATTATACTTTTGGAGGGTTGCCTCAACCTGCCTGAGTCACTCTTTCCACAATGCTAGGGCACATTGTATAGAACAGTGGGGCATAGAAAAGCAGAAATACAGGATAGTACAGGGTTGTGCGGATTAACATTAGCAGCATTTAGTTTTTTAACAAACATATGGAGCCAAATATTAGTTTGCTTGAAACTAATGTCATGAAATGAAGGTGATGTGAATATGTGGCAGGATTTACTGTATTATGACTGCCGCCATCATGTGTCACTGTAGCTGACTTATAACACACTAAGTTGCAGGGTACACAGTCTCTGTAAAGCTAAAGGGTGCAGTTTAGTATAAAGTGAAAATGATGCAAATTGATCCAAAAATAGTTTAAACTAGAATTATATACATGTTTTCTTAACACCAGACAATGGCAGTAACCACATTTGAAATATTGTGAGTAGTCAGTCAGCATCCAGTATCTGTAGCTACATCTACATTAGCTTTAAACATAAATATTGGCGTGAAATTAATTTGTGTTTTACTTTGTTACAGTTAATGTATCAGCATTGTCATTATTAAGGCTGGCTGAGCAGTTTGCGCCTTACTGTTTTACAACATTGGTTACGTTGCTATGTGTTGTGCAATATCCTTGTAAATAAATGTACAATCAATGCCTGTTGACAATTAACGCCCCCCGTCCATTGTTATTTCGATAAAAAAAATGCCTCGACTATAATTACAGCATTTTAAGTAACCAGTGTTTTGAAAAATGCATTTCTACAAATAAAGGCCATTCACATAATGAATGCTTAGTATTCACCGCAGTTGAGTAAAACCCCCCTGGCTACTAAACATGGAAATAGGGCACTTTATATGTTTCAGTTCTATTAAATGTTATTTTTACACTCGTGCCTTGCCATATTGCGCTTCAAATATTTTGACTTCATCATACATAATTGCGTATTTAAAAAAAAAAAAAAATTACCATTCTACAGCACCTTGGTCCTAAATGAAGCTTTTTCAAGCATAAAAATGACAAAATAAACTACAAATATCAATACTACAGTACTATTGGCCAATAAAGGAGAAAGAAAAAATCAGAGCGTGCTGTTCATGCTGTTCATGTAACATGGCCACTGATTGGCTCAGCTTTAGGCAGCAATACATATTGGCTTAAAAGAGTGTAAAAGTGACTTAAGGGTGTTATTTCATGTGTATAGGGCTCATTCTTATTCAGAAAGTCGTAAACCGTTTTTTATGCTCTAGCTATGAAAATATTTGATTTATAAGTAATGATTCCTAATTCGGCGAAATTCATTTAGCGCGGCCATGTCCAAAAGCAATTAATAGCGATAAATGAGGGACGACTGTATTATACAAAAATATAGTATTTAATAGAAAGTGAAAAAAAACATTTCGAGGCCCTGACTAAAAAAAATTAAAAATAACATGAGCTGTCATGTCACACAACCTAAAGTGACATGAACTTTGGTGATAATAAGCGATAACAGTGCAGGGCTGAAAAATATTGAGAATAAGCCTAATCGATTTTCTGGGGGCAAAATTTTCGATAGCGATTTGAAAAAAATTCATTTAAATGCAAAAAACTGCTAAAATGATGGGTGAAGGAAGTCACGTTACTTTTAGATTGTCAACATATTCTCGTCCTAAGTTGCCACACCTTAGAATAGGGGTGTCCAAAGTGAGGCTCTGGGGCCATTTGCGGGCCCGCAGCGCGAGTTTTGTTGGCCCGAAAAATGTTGTCAAAAAAATCTGAACAAAAATGTAAGAAAAAAATAACAAAAGGACTATATAATGAGTAAAAGCTGAACTATTGATACTACTATTAACAATACACTTTCCCATTAAAAAAAGACTGACAAACTACACTTATTTTTTTTTATTTTTTTTTTACAAAATCCAGGGATTTATTTATGAAAATAAAGAGGAACATTGAGGAAAGAAAGGGGAACATTTCTATCAGCAGGAGTGCTGCCACACCAATCTCAAAATACATTTTTGAAAATCAAGACTACATTTCCTCCAATTGGGTGCATTGTTACACTATATTTTACTTTTAAAATGCATTCTCCTCTACCAACCTCTTTTGGCTGTCTTCACAACTTTGACGGCAGTCTACATTGCTGCTAATCATATTAGCTTGTCCTGCAATTCAGTGTGGCGTTTAGGCAAGAGGAACAGTGGATACCTGCAGCTGAGGAGAGCGTTAAACAAATTTTTTTTAGATCATATTTTTATTTATATTTGATTGTATTTTTATTGATATTAAATTTGTATATTTTGACGCAAAAATTAATGTTGAATTTCTGCGAAATTTCACATGCCTGAAAATAAAAAACTAACAAAATGTTCCCCGCATGGTTTTGACTTTTCGGTATGCGGCACCTGGTGAAAAAAGTTTGGACACCCACACATTACAACAATATGCAATGATCTATATTCAAAATATTTGGGTTTATAGTGTGCGCCCATGTTTTCTTACATCAAACTACATTCGAAACTAAGTTGACAGGCCTTGTACTGCTGTCACTGCAGAATTTCCTTCAGCCATTTGTCACCATTGAAAATGTCTGCCGATACTGTACAGTAATACAGTACAGTAATACAACGCAAGTGGTGTGTGAAAAAAACATCAGCCTCATGTGGTTATTAGCTTAGTAATCAAAACCATAATTTTGAATAATTGCGACCCCAAAAGGGACAAGCGGTATAAAATGGATGGATAGATGTGCAGTCCTAACACTGTGTCATCTGTTTGACGACAACATTTAGAATGCGTATTAGGTCTAAACGATTTACATCAAATCGACATTGAAGTTTTAATTAGTTTGATTATGTAACCGCGAGAGGCTGAGCTTTTTTTTTTCCTCCGTCGTCACCGGCATTTGAGTGACAGACATTTTCCCCAATCAGAATTGTTCTTCCTCACTTAAAAGTAAGATGTATTCCTTCACTATGTATTTTTCACAGTATTATGCATTTATATGTATAAAATATAAAAATCTAATCGCTATCGCAAATTTTGAGAGAAAAATGGCAATTAGGTTTTTTTTCCAAAATCGTGTAGCCTTAAACGTATATCTTGCATAAATAGGTTTCAGTGGGACTTTTACCGCTTTCTGGTGCAGTGGCGACCACACCGGGCTCTGTGGGAGGCTCCAAGGTATCCAGCAGGGTGTTGACTTTATTCCTCAGCTCGATGAGCTCCCTGCGCAGGTACTTCACCTGACTGGATTCCAAAGGCCTTGGCTGGCCGTTCACTGTGGGGAAACAACCGTGAAAACTTGATGGACTGGGGATCTTAGGTGTACACAGTAGCATCATGTTGTCAAACTCGTTTATAAGCCTCCTAAGGAGAGTCATTAGAAAGACTTATGACCAACAATAAAATAATCAATGGGTTTAAGTTGACAAGCCAATTCACAAGGTGTAATCATTCACATTGCTGAATTTCCCCCAGGGAACAATAAAGTACTTTCTATTCTTTCTATTCTATTCTATTACAGCATAGCCACAATTTGTCACATGCGCTACATTGCGACTTAATCACTCTCGTTCCTCCACCCCACTTAAAAGCTGATAATGGAGGAAAAATTCCACAGTAAAAGTGTGAATGTGAAAGTCGAGACTGCCGGACATTCCTTTCTCAAACACACGTTTTTCGTTGTTATGAGTGGATAATGCTGAACAGAGATGCTGAAGGTCAGGAGGCGCTGCACTCAGACGAGACACCGGCCGACTCAAACTGTTCTCCTCGCTTTGCTCCGAGTTGATGCACGCGAGAGGAGCTCGGCTCCACGTGACAACGTCAACAAGCCAGGGCCTCGCTTTGATTGGAGGGAAGCAAAGTGGGAAAAGAGGGGAAAAAACAACAACCGCCTGCTTACAGATCCCTGGCTAATGGCGGCTGCTGGATGACAGACTTGACTGGAAGCAGAGCACAACAAACATGTTGTCAACGAAAGGACACAGCGCACGTATGTTTTTTCTTGACTTTGTGAGTTAGCCCAATTGCTTGTTTGTGTTGCACTTGAATCCAAGCAGTGACAGACATTCTAAATAATTGTAGCCTCGCTCTGGCATGTAGTTCGAGTAAAAAAGTGTCGTTTCATAAACACGTCTATCCACAGCTTGTCCTATTAAATGCCTGTTGAAACAGCCCTCAGACATACACTTTTATTAGTCACTTTTATTAGTAGTTAGTGATGAATGGGGAGGATTAGTTTGAAGCAGGAGCTGCACTGCCCCCAAGTGGGGGACCGCTGTATATGAATTCAATGGTACAGTTATAAGTCCCCAACTATGCAATAGGCATACTTGCCAACCCTAATGGATTTTCCGGGAGACTCCCGAAATTCAGCGCCTCTCCCGAAAACCTCCCGGGACAAATTTTCTCCTGAAAATCTCCCGAAATTCAGGCGGAGCTGGAGGCCACGCCCCCTCCAGCACCATGCGGACCTGAGTCCGCTTTCCCACAATATAAACAACGTGCCTGCCCAATCATTATAACTGTAGAATGATCGAGGGCGAGTTCTTGGTTTCTTATGTGGGTTTATTGTTAGGCGCGGTAACAACACACACACAAAAAAAAAAAAAAAAAAAAACAACAACACACTTCAACCTTTAACTCAACAATGAGTAGATGAGTGTTATGTGTGTGTATATGTGTAAATAAGTGAACACTGAAATTCAAGTATTTATTTTATATATATATATATATATATATATATATATATATATATATATATATATATATATATATATATATATATTAAAAGAAATATATATTTATAGCTAGAATTCACTGAAAGTCAAGTATTTCTTATAATATATATATATATATATATCCATCCATCCATTTTCTACCGCTTATTCCCTTCGGGGTATATATATATATATATATGAAATACTTGACTCTGTGAATTCTAGCTGTAAATATACTCCTCCCCTCTTAACCACGCCCCCAACCATGCCCCCGCCCCCAACCACGCCCCCACCCCCCAACCCCCAAAATCGGAGGTCTCAAGGTTGGCAAGTATGGCAATAGGTAGCTTTGTAATGATATTCTAACAGTAAGCCGAAAGCCTGTTTATGAGCACCAAACGTGAGCAAAATCTATCAAGTCACACACTTGAGGGAAGGTTTCAAACAGTCACTTTAGAAGTTCTGAGTATTTATTTAATCATGATAAAAAAACTCTGTCCTCATGGACATGATACGTCCTCTGACCTGCCTCTAGCTAGATGAGTTCACCCTGGGTATACGGCCATCACTTCACAGAGGAAAGCTTCGTATAAAAAAATAAATAAATTTAAAAAAAAGAAGAAAAAAAAAGGTCCGAATTATTTTGATTTTTTTTAAGGCTTTGCTACACCTCTTAAAATAAAGCCCAGAGCTCTGCCAACTTTTCGTAGGTCTGCTAGTGGCGTGGGAGTTATACGTTTGATCGTCTTGTATTTCTTCAGCGAATAAGCTACTGCAACCCTGCATGCTGTTAAATTGTTAGTGTAATATTACCACTTATTCCAACAATGCTACGCTAGTGTTGCTGACCTTTGTGTCCTTTGGTCTCACTCCCTAATGTTACATTGTTGTATGTGTTACATCTGTGTCACAAAAGCACGTCTACGGTGTATAAATTCTGGGCTACATTTTAGACACCACTCTTCCAATAAACCACTGTGGGACTTCTAAGCCTTATTTCAGACTACTGGCACCTTCAAAAGGGAACACACTTTTTTTCCCACAGTCCTTTTGAGAGACAAGAAGACAAAAGGTTTTGGGTTTTTTTTGCATTCTAACATGTAAAAATCTGCTCGTTCTTGGTGGCTAGCAGTGCAGCTAATGGGAGCAATCAATTCTATCTCAAAATCACTTTAAAAATGAATAAAAAAACTGTCAATACTTCATTTATGTTCCGTAACCTGTATAATAACCAAGCTGTTGCGACTCTGTTATTGTAAGAGCGAACAATGAGGAACCCTTTTTGTAACACAGAACACATCGGCATACTTCGGTATTAGCCGTAAAAGCTAGCTACGGAGAGCGATAACCGAGCTTCTACGACATCACGAAACGCATTGGAGTTTGTAATGCACAACACTATGATAGGACACCAATCTTTACTGACTGAAAAACATGAACAATCATATTACAGTATCTGTAAAGTATTAGCCCACATTTCATATTTTGTTTGTAGACAGCTAGCCAGAACACACATGACGCGCTGCATGCATCATTAATATAAGGGGGCATTAGAAGGGGGCGATCTACTATTTCACAAATTTTAGCTCTACGTCGTATTATTGAAGAAATGAAAAGGCTCGACAGGCACTTCACAATCTGCTTCATGGACTTCCGGAAAGCAATCGACTCTTATCAATCGGGAAGCCATGTTGAATATTAAAGGTGGGGGAAATAATAGATTTTTAGATGCATCGCAATTCGGACATGGACAATTATAGAATCGATTAGTAAACGTCAATAATCTATTTATATACTGTAAATAAAGTAATGTAGACAGTTTTAAAATTTGTCTGACTGCATCGAGACACTTCACCGAGAGATCCAACCAGCTCTTTTATTATCGGGCACTTATGGTCCAGTTTTGCACACATTTTATTAATTTAATAAATGTGGGAATTAATTTAACCGTTTCTTGTTCTAAATTAATTGTTTTTTAAAGTTGCAAGTGATAAGTTATTTAGTGAAACGAAATGAAATGTAACAATGCATCAATATACATAAATTAAAGATGCATTAATAATTGATTTTTAATCGAATCGTAGTTCCCCAATCGTAATCGTAATCGAATCATGATGTGGCCAAGGATTCCAAGCTCTATTCAACATCCTCCCCCTTTACGGCATCCCACAACCTATCATTGCCGCCTTTAAAGCAATCTATGCCAACACTCAGGCTAGTTTTTACAGCTGATAGTGAAACTGTGTTTTTCTAAATCGAGGGGGGGTTTTACAAGGGGGCACACAAGCTCCATTCTTGTTTGTCGATATATTGGACTATGTTCTGCGCCTCTTTCTGGACACAATTAACCACAAAGGCCTACCGCTCCACCCGAGACCCAGCAGAAGGCAACGTGCCACACACCTCACTGACCTTGATTTTGCAGAGGACATCGCTGTGGTCTCTGATCTTGTCACAAATGCTCAATTCATTCTCCACTCACTAAAATGTTGCTTGCCTACTAATAGGACTCGATTGCAATGAAAGCAAAACTGAAGTAATCTCGTCAGTTCCAAATTGTCTCCTTTTGTCATCTTCTGGGAACTAAAGCAAGTAACTGACTTCAAGTATCTTGGTTCTTACATAATGAATGCCACAAAAGATATGAAGTCCCGCAAAGCCTCAGCATGGACAGCCTGCAATAAGCTGCATTAGTTATGACACTCGACCATCGGTAATGAGACAAAAAAGTACATCTTTAGAACGCTGATAGAGCCTATTCTCCTCTATGGCGCAGAAATGTGGAGTCTCACCACACAACAGAGGCGCCTGGAAGCCAGGGAAGCGACCACCATCTCAATGATGTAAACATAGCAGCATAAACTTGTGATCACGTCACCGCTATAAATAGTTTGCCTGCGTTAGCGCTTATAATACCGATATCACAAATACTTGATTATTATTCTTGTCACGGAATGTAAATGAAGTATTGTTGGTGCTTTTTGAATTATTTATTGGGTTTTATGGACGAAATAGGGGACTTACCATTCGCTCAGCTGTAAGCTGACTTTTATTTACAAGTTAGAATGCATTAAAGTATTTTTAAAAATCCGTTGTCATGTCTTTCATAATGATTGTGAACGATAGGGAAAATTCCAAAAAAGTGCAGTTCCCCTTTAATTTCTCTTTTGTGAGACAAATATTGTGTTCCTTTGGCCACGTTAGTGTCATTTTGCCACTGTGGTTTCTGTTAAAACAGTATTTTATCCTGTGCTGAAAAGTCGCCATTAGAGTACATATTATGGTGGTTATTTATCATTATTGTTGTTTCACTGCCTTTTATTTAATTTGTTTCCTGTGTTTTTTTCCCTCATTCTGTACATGGTACGCAATTTAAAATAAAGCCAGACAAAGTGCATGTTTTTAGCTAGTGTTTATTTTAATAAACAATCAAACTGAGCATTTTTTTCTTGTTTGGTGGAAAGTTGCACATAACATTTTTATATTTATATATTGTAGCTTTAATGTGTATGGCTTGTAGTGTAGCTTGCTACACTTATCTGGGGGTAGCTTGACCTGTAGCTTAGCTACATTTAATCAGGAGTAACTTGTAGCTTAGCTTACTACATTTTACAAGTAGCTTGCCCATCACTGATTCCAAAAAAAGTGCAGTTCCACTGTAAGGTAGAATGACTTGCTTGAAATGTCTTACCGAACAAAGTGAGCTTGAGAATTCTACTGCACTGGATAGCGAAGGAGAGGTCAGAGCTGTCAAAGATGGTGATGAGGTCATCATCTACATCAGGTGAAGAAAATTAATTTACAAATGCGGCGTTACAACATAATTGGCACACAAGTCCTTTAAATATTGCCGTAACCCACCTTCGTCCTTGTATTTGATGGTGACCTCGTCTGTGCTCTGCAGTTTGCCTCGGAAGACACGCTGCATCATCAGCACAAGCTCGTCGTAAGTGATGTCTTCGTTGTGGATGGGGATGCGTCTGATGTCATCGCCCAGCTGGGCTTTGATGATCAGCTTCCCGCTCAGGTCGAGCTGGCCGTTCATTGTGCCGTCCAGACTCTATCAGCTCCAACCACCTAATGGGAGAAAAACAGGAAATATGGATGCACTGCTGTGCTAACTTTAACATTTAAATTTCTTCAATACAACTTTTAGGCAACAAACCAAACCAGGTCTGAATCGCCACCACTACTGCAAACACCAGTCCTAGATTCAATATGACAGGAATGCTCTGCAGTTTTTAAAGAACCATTGCAACAACACTAGGAGGACCCTGTTATTTTAAGAGACCTACTACAAAAACACTAGTCAAAGATCTCCTACATAACAGAGTGCCCAGCTGTTTTTAAGGACCTCCTGCAAATACCCTTGTCAAAGATCCTCTTTTGGACCTACTGCATGAAATAGTCAAATATATTCTGTATGCCAGAAGCACTATGTTGTTTTTAAGGACCTACTGCAAAAATGCTAGTTAAAGATCCTCAATATGACAGGAGTGCCCTTATGTTCTTAAGGACTTAGTGCAAAAACCTGAGTCAAAGAGCCTCTATATTACAGAAGCGCCCTGCTGTTTTTAATTACCTGCTGCAAAAACAGTAGTCAAAGATCCTCTATATGAAAAAGAGTGCCCTGCTGTGCTTACGAAACATACTGCAAAAACACTTGAGAAAAATAATCTGACAGGAACACTTTTTAAGGATCTAGTACGTAAACCCCTTGTCAAAGATCTTCCACATGACAGGAGCACCCCGCTATCTGCTGTCTCCTCTAAGGTTTCTCATTGTCATCCCATTGGGTTGAGTTTTTTCTTGCCCTAATGTGGACTCTGAGCCGAAGATGTCGTTGTGGCTTGTGCAGCCCCGGAGACACTCGTAATTTAGGGCTATATAAGTAAACTTTGATTGATTGATTGAAATTCCAAACAGCTCGTCCGGAGGATGTATGAAGAAAGGCAAGATTGTTTTATAAATATTTCTGCAATGCCTCCATGGTTTGATTTAAAATTTTCGGTAATTATGCAAATCCAAATAAACAAAAAGAAGGTAACAATAGGTAAGAAAAGTTGTTTTCTCTTAATAGGTCCCCCTTTAAAGGGGAACTGCACTTTTTTTTTTTTTTTTAAATGTTGCTTATCGTTCACAATCATTATGAAAGACACGATAACGGATGGATTTTTTTTTTAATACATCCTAAATATTAAATAAACGTAAACAAAAGTCGACTTACAGCGTCCTCTATTTTGCTCATAGAATCAAACTGTATAGAGTGTACAGGGTCACATTTGTGGGCTGCACCTTTCTTTGCACTTCTATATTTTTATATATTTACACATTGTTTTCTTACATGCACACATCGCACTGTATGGAATGGCCTCAATCTCGTTACCCTGCGTAATGACAATAAAGCTGATTCTGATAAACAACCATTCAAAAAACGCCAAAAATACTCTATTTACATTTTGTGACTTAAATATTAACCATATACAAACCCCGTTTCCACATGAGTTGGGAAATTGTGTTAGATGTAAATATAAACGGAATACAATGATTTGCAAATCCTTTTCAACCCATATTCAATTGAATGCACTACAAAGACAAGATATTTGATGTTCAAACTCATAAACTTTATTTTTTTTTGCAAATAATAATTAACTTAGAATTTCATGGCTGCAACACGTGCCAAAGTAGTTGGGAAAGGGCATGTTCACCACTGTGTTACATGGCCTTTCCTTTTAACAACACTCAGTAAACGTTTGGGAACTGAGGAGACACATTTTTTAAGCTTCTCAGGTGGAATTCTTTCCAATTCTTGCTTGATGTACAGCTTAAGTTGTTCAACAGTCCGGAGGTCTCCGTTGTGGTATTTTAGGCATCATAATGCGCCACACATTTTCAATGGGAGACAGGTCTGGACTACAGGCAGGCCAGTCTAGTACCCGCACTCTTTTACTATGAAGCCATGTTGATGTAACACGTGGCTTGGCATTGTCTTGCTGAAATAAGCAGGGGCGTCCATTGTAACTTTGCTTGGATGGCAACATATGTTGCTCCAAAACCTGTATGTACCTTTCAGCATTAATGGCGCCTTCACAGATGTGTAAGTTACCCATGTCTTGGGCACTAATACACTCCCATACCATCACAGATGCTGGCTTTTCAACTTTGCGCCTATAACAATCCGAATGGTTCTTTTCCTCTTTGGTCCGGAGGACACGACGTCCACAGTTTCCAAAAACAATTTGAAATGTGGACTCGTCAGACCACAGAACACTTTTCCACTTTGTATCAGTCCATCTTAGATGAGCTCAGGCCCAACGAAGCCAACGGCGTTTCTGGGTGTTGTTGATAAACGGTTTTCGCCTTGCATAGGAAAGTTTTAACTTGCACTTACAGAAGTAGTGACCAACTGTAGTTACGGACAGTGGGTTTCTGAAGTGTTCCTGAGCCTATGTGGTGATATCCTTTACACACTAATGTCGCTTGTTGATGCAGTACAGCCTGAGGGATCGAAGGTCACGGGCTTAGCTGCTTATATGCAGTGATTTCTCCAGATTCTCTGAACCCTTTGATGATATTACGGACCGTAGATGGTGAAATCCCTAAATTCCTTGCAATAGCTGGTTGAGAAAGGTTTTTCTTAAACTGCTCAACAATTTGCTCACGCATTTGTTGACAAAGTGGTGACCCTCGCCCCATCCTTGTTTGTGAATGACTGAGCATTTCATGGAATCTAATTTTATACCCAATCATGGCACCCAACTGCTCCCAATTTGCCGTTCACCTGTGGGATGTTCCAAATAAGTGTTCGATGAGCATTCCTCAACTTTATCAGTATTTAATGCCACCTTTCCCAACTTCTTTGTCACTTGTTGCTGGCATCAAATCCTAAAGTTAATGATTATTTGCAAAAAAAAAAAGTTTATCAGTTTGAACATCAAATATGTTGTCTTTGAAGCATAATCAACTGAATATGGGTTGAAAATTATTTGCAAATCATTGTATTCCGTTTATATTTACATCTAACACAATTTCCCAACTCATATGGAAACGGGGTTTGTACTAGTGATATTGTTATTATAAACGTTAATGCAGACAAACCATTTATAGCGGCGCCGTGATCACTACTGTGTGTCTCTATGTTTACATCAAGTGGCCTGCTGCTTTCTCGCTTCCTTGCACCCTGTAAGTTTGTTGTAGATCATAAATCACGCATCGCACCTGAAAATAAGTCTTTTCCTGGCGTCTTTTGATGTCGTTCTCGCCATTTCCGGGTGTAAATTGGCTGTCAAAGGGTACTAACTTTTCAGAATTCGTCCTTCTACTAACCAGGTGAGAGAGATGATTTATGATCTAAAATAAAGTTCGACAAGCACGGAAACAAGGAAGCAGCTGATCAGTTGATCATGTCAACATCGGAACACAAGCTCGAGATCAAAACGCCGCTATAAATAGTTTGTCTGCGTTAGCGCTTATAATAACAACAATATCACTAATACTTTGTTAATATTCAAGCTACTAAATGTAAATGGAGTATTGTTGGCACTTTTTGGATGGTTATTTATTGTGTTTTATGGGTGGAATAAAGGACCTCCTATTGACTTTTTACTTACGGGTTAGAATGTGTTAAAAAGAAAAAACATCCCTCGTCATTTCTTTCATAGTAATTGCGAACGAGAAGTAAAATTCCAAGAAAAATGCAGTTCCCCTTTAAGGTCCTGCTGCAAAAAATGTGAGTCCAAGATCCAAATCGAGCGACCCTCGTTTTTTATAAGACGATTTTTGAGGTGACAGGCCTGTGCTTCTATTTTAAAGGGGCTCTATTGTGCAAAACCAACTTTTCTTATCTATTGGTACCGGTTTTTGTGTATTTGGGATCAGCATAAAATCCGAAAATTCTAAATCAAACCAGGAGCCATGGCAGTGATATTTATAAAACAATCTTGCATTTCTTTATACTTCCTCAAATCGAGCCTTTCGGAATTTGCCCAATTTGTGATGTTTTCCCAGTGGGTGACGTCTGTGGATATGTCCATATATGGTAGAGATTAGGGTGAGACTGCTCTCCTTCTGGAGAGATGGTCAGAAAGCAGTTTGAAAACGGTCTGTAAATCATAATCTATGCAACATTTTGACCAAAGAACCACCAACACATGTTATGTAGACCAGTGTTTTTCAACCTTTTTTGAGCCAAGGCACATTTTTGGCGTTGAAAAAATCCGGAGGCACACCACCAGCAGAAATCATTAAAAAACGAAACTCAGTTGACAGTAAAAAGTCATTGTCGCAATTGTTGGATATGACTTTAAACCATAACCAACCATGCATCAATATAGCTCTTGTTTCAAAGTAGGGGTACTGTCACATCATGCCATGACTTTTTTTTTTTACTTTTTTTGCTGTTTTCCTGTGTGTAGTGTTTAGTTCTTGTCTTGAGCTCCTATATTGTTGGCTTTTTCTCTTTTTTTGGTATTTTCCTGTAGCAGTTTCATGTCTTCCTTTGACCTATTTCCCGCATATACTTTGTTTTAGCAAACAAGAATAGTTCACTTGTTTTTATCCTTCTTTGTGGGGACATTGATGATTGTCATATCATGTTCGGATGTACATTGTGGACGCCGTCTTTGCTCCACACTAAGTCTTTGCTGTCGTCCAGCATTCTGTTTTTGTTTACTTTTAGTTCAGTTTTAGTTTTGTTCTGCATAGCCTTCCCTAAGCTCCAATGCCTTTTCTTAGGGGCACCTTTTGTTTATTTTTGGTTTAAGCATTAGACACCTTCTTACCTTCACGCTGCCTCCCGCTGTTTCCGACATCTACAAAGCAATTAACTACTGGCTGCCACCTACTGATATGGGAGAGTATTACACGGTTACACTGCCGAGCTCTAGACAGCGCAGACACTCAACAACAACCCATAATTTGCATATTATAATTACTGGTTTGCAAAAAATATTTTTAACCCAAATAGGTGAAATTAGATATTCTCTCCCAAAGCACACCAGACTGTATCTCGCGGCACAGTGGTTGAAAAACACTGATATAGACCACCAGGAAATGTTTTAAATGTAGGAAAACAATCATAATATAACCATACCTGCCAACTTTTGAAATCAGAAAAACCTAGTAGCCAGGGTCCAGGGGCCACAGGCCCCGGTAGGTCCAGGACAAAGTCCTGGTGGGGGGTTCAGGGGGGCGAACCGACGCAAAATGATTATTAGCATTCAGACAGGTTAAAATGTTGCTAAAACCATCACTTTTCTATCAGTCACAGTGACTTTTCAAAACAAAAATATTACAGCAAAAATCATATGGGTTGATTGACATGTTTATTCTGTAAGCTAACTTCAATAGTTTGAAATTATTTTGACAGTTAATGCCAGTTATCCTGTCAACCTTTCACAAGACTTCAATTTATTAATTGAAAGTATAAACAGTATAAACACTTTTTACAGTAAACAAATGGTAAAACAGTACTAAACAATTCCATTAAAAAAAAAATTGGTGTCATTATTAACTTTCTGTCCAAGCTTGTATAATCTACTGCCTTGTTCAATTGTAAAAAATATTCTGTGCCTAAAATTCACATTTCTATCACAATTATCATACTGTAAACATGGTAAGCTAACTTCATTAAAATTAATAGTCCTGTCAATAGCATGGAATTACAATTCAAATGTAGTTTTTTTGTAAGCCTTTCAAAAGAATTCAAAATATGAAAAATTAATGAAAATTAATTTAAGCCATCAGACACTTGAAAAGTGGCACATCACATCTCTAATGTAATCATTTTAACTTTTCAACAGAAATAGCACTGCAAAAATATTAAGGACATACTTCTGTATTTTGGTAGTTATGCTGTCAACATTTAACAAGATTTCTTCAACTTGGACTTGAAAGCATAAATAGTATAAACACTTAACAGTATAACAGTACTAAACAATTCCAATAGATAACATTGGTGTCATTACCTTTTTGTGGCTAAAACCCGAAAAACGTTTTAAGTTTTCCACTTGTATCGCTAGCAACAGCATTAGACTTGTGTTTTTTTGTCCCAACGTGGTCTTTTACATCGCTAATTCCTCCGTGTCCGATCGAAAAATCTTGTCTGCACAAGGTGCAATTCGCGTAGTTTTCACCCTTTTTGGAACGGATAATTATTCCCGGATAGGCTTTTGAATATTCTTCACGGGATGACTGCAGTTTTCTTTTCGGTTTAAGACTCGTTTGCGATTTTTCTCCGGCTGATTCCATGATCGTTCGCTCGTTTGGAAACAATGGCAACAGGTGCCTCGTGCTTGGCAGCGGTGCTATAAATAGCCTCGCGCATGGCATTCGGAATGGCTCGATAGGAAGTTACGGGAAGCAGTGTCGATTGTCATTGTTACGCGATTTCGTGAATAAAATTAAAAAAAAAATATTTTTTTTTAATTAATGAAAAACCGTATTTTTTATCACTGCAACCGTAACCCGTACTAATTACGGGAAAACCGGAGTAGTTGGCAGGTATGTATAACCCCTTTAAAATGAGCTTGTGCAAAAATTCTAATAAAATATATTCTACATAACAAGAATCCTTTGCTGTTTTTACACTAAACTGGTGGCCGGCGCGGTTTTGATGACATCCACAGGCCAGACTTGGTCCGCGAGCCTTCAGTTGAATGACCCTAAAGAGTGAAATAAATGGCACTTATTACATCACCATGTCACCATGTGAATGAAATGTGCTTTGTCTCACACAGGAACGTCTAAAGGTCAGTAGGTGAGGTGGCAGCCACTCATCTATATAATATTCAAACTTTGGCCCTAAAAAGAGATTATCAATGTAGCAGATCTGCACACAACTCGTCAACGGCTGCATAATAACTCCTGCAGGGGGAGGATTTGTGTTGTCCTTGCCAGATGAATAATTGCCTGGATGCTAGGGATTTGGGAGTGTGGCTAACGTTAGCATTGAGCAACTGCCAGCTCATCCTGTCACGCTTTATGTCAGCTATATTTGCTGTTTTCCACAGAAAACCACCTAGAGAGACGCCAGAGTCATCTGACAGGAGAGGAACAATATCCCAACAACCTGAGAGGGGGGAAGTTTGCTAGGCCCAACCATGACACAGCGAAAATTCATCTGGTTATGTACGCAAACAGTATTTAAGTCATATTTATTTTGATAAATGTGTCAAATTATTAGCAACACCGGGAGAAGGAAACATATCAAAGGTTTGTCAAAGCTAGTGCTTAAAATCAACCACACGCTTTAAAATAGGATACGATAGCAAAACACGCATGTTGTCGGGGATTCAGAAAATATTCAAACCTTAATGTTGACTTCATTTATTAATGAATAAAGCCCTGTTTTAGCAAGCTAGCGAGTTAGCTAGCTCGCCGAAACGCATCATCAATAGCCGGCTAACGGGTTAGCTTGTGTGCTAACCACGTATGTTAACATTAAAACAGCAAATAGTTTGGATTCGGTAACAGAGTCAAGAGTGGATTTTACCTGCTCCTTATAACCACGCCGTATTTCACTGGTGTTTGCTACCCACTATAAAAAAAAACAACGGTGAAAATAAAAGTAGGTTGCTTGCTACTAGCCTAGCAAGAGCAGCATCAGGAAGTGACCCCTCTCAGCTGTCAACCAGTACGTGGCAGTCACAACACGCATGCGCACAGGCGATTATGCCCAACTAATATAACGGCTATTAAACATAAAAACTCCAATCACGTTGAATGTTTTATTTCTTTATTTTTCACCATGCATTTCAACAAAGTGTGTCAGAAAATATAAATAAAAACAGGTGTGATTTATTTACCGGTAATACAATAACTTATAGGGATAACAACAATTACATTATTCTTTAAAATAAATATATAAGATTAGGCGAGTTTCAAATATAAACAATAAAAAATATGGCTAATTTATGTAAATTCCAATCGAACTGTCCCACGTAGCACAATAACTGCTATTATACTCACTGGACAACTGTATTATTCCTATTTGATTATTATGTATATATCTTTTTTCCTCACAGCATGGATAATAAGTTAAAAAATAAAGTCTTGAATTAAAGCAAGCAATGTTTACTATCCTGTAGTCAAAGATCCTCTATGTGACAGGAGTGCCCTGCTGTTCTTAACAACCTACAGCAAAATCTTTTAGTTACAGGTCGTTTATACGTACTGAATGACAGGAGAGATTTGCTGTTATAAGGACCAACTCCATCAAAGATCCTCAATGTGACAGGAGTGATTTGCCGTTTTTAACGACCTCCTGTAAAACATGTTAGTCACACATTGTGTATATGATAGAGGAGGACCTTCTACATCAAATATGTTTCTAAGAATCTATTACAAAACGAAATTGGTTGGTCAAAGACTGTCTATGTGAGAGGAGAGCTCTGCTGTTTTTAAGAACCTCCTACAAAAAAAAAAAACACAAGTCAAAGATCGTCTATGTCAGGGATTCTCAATCTGTGGTACACAGGCTCAATCTAGTGGTATGCCAAATAATCACTTGAATAAAGTACAGTTTTATTTTCCTAAATTTAAACACAGTGTTACTGTTGAAACTGTGTGTAATGTTACTGTGGCCAAAAATATTTAATAGACTTGTTAAATAAAACCTCTGTCTTGTTTTTAATGAACACTTAGGCCTACTACGCTACTGTAATTTAATGTTGGTCATTATGGTGGTACTTGGAGAGCCAAGTGTTTTCTGAGGTGGTACTTGGTGAAAAAGGTTTGAGAACCAATGCTCTGTGACAGGAATGCTTTTTATAAAGAAAAATGTTAGGCAAAAATCTTCTATGCGACAGGAGTGCTTTGATGCTTTTAAGGACCTGCTATCTATGAAATCTTTGAAAATATTTAATGCAGGGAAAGTGGAAATAAATACATATTTTACGACGCTTTTATAAGCAGGAACATTTTTTAACCTAAGGGTAAAAAGTGTAACTTTAAAGGGATCAAATCTAATTTCCCTTATTTACTGTAGAAAATATGAGAAGAGAAGTTCCTAAAGTATTTTCTTTCCGCCCATCATTTCTTCTTCTTCTCTTGCGTGGCATTGAACCACGAGTCTAGCAGCTTCTTCATGTAATACAGCTGCCACGCGTGCACCTGGACGGCCACCACCATGACCAAATACATGACCGTTACGGCGGAGAACCCGAAAATGAAGCGGTAGGCTTTGCCGTGGCGATACAGCTGCTGCGCCACGGGGAACATCTCCATGCCGCCGTATATGAGCGGCGCCACAGAGAAGAGTCCCCCGCTGATCATGGACAAGACCAGGTAGCTGATGTTGTTCCTGGGGAGGGACAGGCTGCTGCAGAGCAAGGGTACCGCGCTGAGGAGGTAAGGGTACTCCCATTGGTACGGCATGGAGACGGTTTCGTGTGGCACCAGGTTGAGGTGACTGACCACCACTTGGGCGGCCACCAGCAGCCAGACCAGTAGGTGGACAATGTTCAAGCGCCGGACTTCGGACTTCAGGGACGCACTGCATGCATCAACAGAGTAATGTTATTTATAGTTAAAAAGCACCGTACTTCCTCATATAGTGGCCAAAGGCTTAAAAAAGTCAATTAAATGTCCTCAAGCTGATGAGAAAAAAAAATCAGCTTCCCACTAACTGCTCAAAAATATCATATATACAAACTTTTTAACACCTTAAAAGAGGCAATTCTTTAAACAACTTCCACTGTTTTGATAATAATATTTTTATATGTGGCTCTTTGAATATGAAAAATAGCACCATCTGGTGGACAAATATATAAAACAATTGAAAGCGAGTGGTAACAGGAACATACATGAGTGCATTTGTTTATGTTAGATAGAAAATGGATGGATGGATGGATGTAACATTAATTGTTTTGAACGGGACATTTTTGTCGCCAGGGAAAAATATGTCGATTTTTCTGTGGCATTGCCCTTTTATACAATTTCAAGTTATTTTTCGAATGCAAATTTCAAAAATGTTCATTACACACACCAAAAATGGCTTGAAAATAGAAAATGTCCCCAATTAGCCTTTTTCAAATCTTTATGAGTCAGATGTTTTTCATATGTCAGTTTTTTGTAAGCTGACATTTTTTTGTCATTAGGGTAAAATGTGTGAGTGAATTACCTTTTAAGAGAAAGTTAAATGCAATAGCCAACATTGAATAAGTTATATTTCTAAATATTATATTTTTTTTATACTTATCAAAATGTTATATTTTGTGTATTAATTTCTACAAAAAATACCTACAAATAGAACTTATTATACAAAAATATAAATGTAAAAACATGCATTTGCACAAGTAAAGGTCTCCCTCTTAATACAAAAAACATATCCATACCCAATGTACTCTCTGCAGTTGAGTAAATAAAACAGCTTTGTCCCACTATATGAGGAAATTTTGTATATTTTAAGGTTTTTTTGTTTGTTTTGTTTTTTAATTTCCTACCTCATTTGGTATTGTGGAGCCACCTTCTCTCTGTGTTTAAAGTCACTTCCATTGGTGGCTGCAGCTTTGTGGCGGACACGTGACGTCATGTTGCGATAAAACCTACTGATATACAAATTGCTGCTGATTGATGGTACAATAAATCAGACTAATAAAGAACAATGAAACATTTACAATATCAGACATTTGATCATGTATTATTGTTACTGTGTACTTTCTCTCCCGTCAATGAAATGGGGGATATTTGCCACTGCAAACTAATTATTTAGAGCAGGTGAAAAGAAAGAAAAATAGATGATCTTGGAACATGATGAACACAAACAGGTAAACAGGAAACCAACTGCTTGTGCTTGGAGGCTATTCTGAGGCAGGCAAGCTAGCAAGCTACTGCTAGCATAAACTAAATGCAGCCTAATCGTCCAACTCGAACCAAATAAATAACATACTGTTTCTAAATATACAATATGATACATGCAATATATAATATGAGCGTTTAAAATTTGTTTTACTGAGTGGTGTTTCCTCAAAGTGCTTACCGTAGGTTGGTCGCTTGAATTGCACCGCTTGTTAAGCAAAAGATGTGATGCTAAATCAGTTCTGCGCATGCGCATGTTATTTCTCAGCAACATCAGCATCTGCTCCTAAATGGGCGCGGCCAGCCGAAACAATGGTAACTTTGAATATTCTTAGCCATCGAATGATATGAGAAATACATACAAATACATACATATATACATAACATATCAACATATTTCACTTTTTAATCTAATGTTTTATTTAATAATGTTGCACCCCGACTTAAACAAGTTGAAAAACTTATTCGGGTGTTACCATTTAGTGGTCAAATGTATGTACTTCACTGTGCAATCTACTAATACAAGTCCCAATCAATCAATCAATGTTTTATTATTTAATGGCAACCACAATAATAAAATGGAGCATTCCTATCTTTATAAAGGCAACATTGTTGATAAAGTGTTTCATCTTCAAACAAATATTTCAGTGATAGTTTTGATAACATTTTTATTAAAAAAAAAACAGTACAGACAGTACACATGAAACAATAATACGTTAACTCTCAGATTACACTGACAATATCAGCACCATACTTGTTGAAAGGAGAAATACATTTCTATTTTCCTTAAAAGTTTTTTTTTTTTTTTTTTACCTTACATCACAATGACAATTGTAGGCAATCGCCGGCCCAAAATAATAAATTACTGACATATGTTTTGCAATGTTTAACAAGCACTTGGCCAACATTTCAGCATTTCTGTGCCAAATTTTGTTAATTTCTCCATGTTTACGGTCTTGACAACTTCAAATTTGCAACAACAGTAACATAAATACAAAAAATACAGATATATCTGGTAAAAAAAAAAAAAGACTGTAAAAGGGCCTAAAAATACTCTTTTGTTGGATTCCCTAATTGCCTGAACAGGTCTTCTTTTGTACACATTCACATTCACAACAAGCGCCACTTTCCTTTTTTTACGGGTCACTCCTACTTATCGAATCAACCACATGCTTCATAAAAACCTTGTGCAGTGTGTATTTTAAAAATACAACATTGTAGTTAGATGCATTTATTTATTTCAATATGTATTTCTGGGCACAATTTGGTATGTTTTTTTTAGCTATTTTTCTGTTGGCACAAGTACAAACGACAGTCATTTTAACATTTTACTCTGCAAAATATGTAAATACCTGGCAAATATATATATATAGATATATATATGTTTATATTTACGTATAAATGTGTCACAATACTGGAATTGATGCATTGACTGGACAAAACAATATATTATTTACACGTGATGATGATTGAATTTTCATGTTTTTTTGGCTGCACTTCACATTCTTAGCCACATGGGGTAGCTGCCACTTTTTCTTTTTTTTTTAAACACTTTTATTGCAGCAGGGTTCCACCTTCCTTTGCATACACTTTACTGTACCTTCCCATCTTTCTATTGAAAATTTACAAACAAATAGCACTCTTTTGGCTTTCCTGGAATTACATCAACAATAAGGTTGCATCCACACTTGTGGCTCGGTACTGTGATCCGAATAAAATATATAAAAAAAGAAATGTACTTGGTGCGGTTCGCTAAGCGTTCACACTGGTATTTTTTGTCTTCGTACAAAAGGCTGTGCCATGAAGGACATATGCATACATTAAGAACATGATTGGGGCGTTTTTGCAACCTTGCAAAGGTACACCGTTCTTGCACAGCAACCATAGTTCCTTTGAACCGAACTCAAGTGTAAACGCCCCCCAAAATAGGTCTGTCTTTCCAACATTATCCTAAAAATTGCACGTGGACTTAGCAGTTTTGTTGTATATATAATGCATCCGGAAAGTATTCACAGCGCTTCACTTTTTCCACATTTTGTTACGTTACAGCCTTATTACAAAATTTAATTTTTGTCCTCAAAATTCCACACACAATACCCCACAATGACAGTATAATTGTGGCTTCATATTCAAAAAGACTTGAAGCTGTAATTGCTGCCAAAGGTGCATTAATAAACGTTACTTTTGGAATAAGATTGTAACATAGCAAAATGTGGAAAAAGTGAAGCAATTCGAATACTTTCCAGATGTACTGTATAAAGAATCATATATCATTGGTCAAACAGTCCTCAGATTGTTGACTTTCCTCTTAAAAGTCCCCTTGGTAATTTATGGTCATATTCAGGTCACACAACAAAGACAAACATTTGAAGAAATTGTCCTCTCCTACAGGGGATACAGCAGATAGCCAGAAAAGGACGAGTGCACATACTCCCCAGCATAAAGTCCTGCAGCCTGGTCTGAGGGCAGCTGAATGTACACAGTGTCCCCTGCTTGCAAAGGTAGAACTGCACTTCCTGACGCTTGGTCCAGGTAGCCCTTTTTGTACTCGTCATAGGTATACATGACGGCCTCATTGTTCCTCATCAAGGCCACCCACACGTTGGCTCCTTTGCAATGCACGTGGTAGGCAAAGTAATAAATGCCAGGCACTTCACAAGTGAAAATTCCTGTTTGGGGGTCGTAGTTCTGTCGACCGTTGTACAAAGGCTTCTCAAAGACCACAGGGGTGTTCACAGGGGGGAAAGGAGTGGTTGCTATAGCGGTGAACGCTGGCATTTCCAGCCCGCTGGCTCCCATGACTTCTGCACCATTTCCTGCGTATTTGCCCTTTTTGCCATAGCCACCAGCCTTAGCACCGTCCAGTCCAGGACCCATCTGAGAGAGCACGCCTGACAGGTCAGGAGTCGCACCAGGCTCTCCTGGTGCGCCTGGGGGTCCAGGAGGGCCAGGTGGCCCGCTCTGTCCTTGGGGCCCTGATGAGCCGTCTTTCCCCTTAGGTCCAGTCGGACCAGGAACACCTGGAAAGCCTTCACCTGCAATGCCAGGTGGTCCAGTAAAACCTACATCTCCTTTTGGCCCTGGAAGACCAGGTGGCCCAATTGGACCTGCTACACCATCAATACCAGGGATTCCCTTAGGACCTTGAGGTCCCATTTCACCGGGTAATCCACCATGTCCTTTGGGACCAGGAACTCCAGCAGGTCCTGGCATACCGGGTAGGCCTTTATGACCGTTGTCTCCTTTGCCACCCATTGGTCCTGGTGCACCTCTTGGCCCTGGCTCACCGCGTTCCCCAGGCAAACCATCGGTTCCAGGTAATCCAGGAGTACCAGCATTACCCTGGCTTCCATCAAGCCCTTTGGGACCTCCTTCTCCACATTCTCCTTTTGGACCTGGTAAGCCTGCACCTCCTGCTGGTCCCTTAGGTCCTTGAGGGCCTGGTTGTCCATTTAGTCCAGGGGGTCCAGTCATACCAAGTAATCCTGGATGGCCTTTATCTCCTTTTGGTCCAAGCATTCCAGGTGGCCCATTCATACCTTTATCACCCTTTGGTCCTTGGAGGCCGGGTTTACCAAAGCCAGGTAGTCCTGGCTTTCCTGGCAAACCAGGTTGTCCTGGATGACCTTTCGGACCAAGCATGCCTGGTTGTCCTGGAAGACCGTTTTGACCTAGTTTTCCTTGGCCAGGAAGACCTGGCGGCCCAGGGGGTCCTCCTTCACCTGGTAGCCCAGGATGTCCCTTTAGTCCTGGATGTCCTTTCTCTCCGAGAGGTCCTTGTGGGCCTGGCATCCCATTCAAACCTGGTTTTCCAAAACCAGGTAGCCCTCGTGGTCCAGCAGGGCCTTGCGGTCCTGGCAGGCCCTTGTGACCCGGTTGTCCTGGCTGTCCCATTCCTTTATCGCCTTTGGGTCCTTGTAATCCTGGAAGGCCTGGCAGTCCTTTATGACCCGGCTCTCCTTTGGGACCCAGTTGCCCAGGCAATCCTTGACCTCCCGCTTTACCTATTCCAGGTAGCCCAGGTGGTCCCGGTAAACCCTGACGTCCTGGTTGTCCAGATGGCCCAGGTTCACCTCTCGGGCCCATTTCTCCATGTGGCCCAATCTCACCGACTCCTCCTGGTCTCCCTTGTGGTCCTGGCAACCCTGGTTTACCTATTCCAGGCTTTCCTAGAAGGCCGGGGGGTCCTGGCAGTCCTGCGGGTCCTGGTTGCCCGTTTCCTTGAGGCCCAGCAGGACCAGGAGGTCCTTCTGGCCCGGGGGGCCCAACCGGACCCGGCTCTCCTTGGGGAATTCCCTCAGCACCACTTGGGATTGTCTGACCTGTGAGCAAATATGTGGATTGTAAATAATTGGCAAACCAGTTGTACCAGGTAACAGTCGTTCGATGACAACGCCTTACCTTTCTCTTGCCCACCATTATAGCCACCCCCTTTGCGAGCCTTTTCATTGCCCTTAAGCATGGGCATCTGGGGGTGTTCCTTCCTGTACTGTGGATACTGCATGTAGGGTCCCTCTTTGCCATGGTACTGCTGTTGAGGGTAGCCTTCGTTGCCCATGCCCATGCCCATGTGCTGGAGGTGCTGCATCTGCATCTGCTGCTGGTACGCTTGAGGGTGCTGCTTGTGTCCATAGTACGCCCCGTCGCTCAAATACACAAGGCCTACAAGCTGGAGCAGGGCAAGGAGGTGGGGGTGCCGAAGAGACGGCATGGCCAAGGCCTACAGGAGGGGGAGATAAGAGACTTAGACAATGGTGGGGAACACCATTAAACACCCCTTAAATGACTTGAGGCTAAATTGGAAGTAGGCCTATAAAGATTGGCATAGCATTTTAGGCATTGTTGTCCTGCCTTAGTTAAACATTGCCAATTATTTTGTATTGTGTTTATTGCATTATTAATCCATTAACTGACATTTTGGAGGTAATTTAAAACAACTACATCAGGAGGTGGCTTACAGCCACAGCAATTAATGCTGTTATTTAAACTGGAAGGGGTATTTGCTTTTGTAGACCATGACCATAGGATACTCTGTGGTTAATTGACTTGAGGCTTAATAGGAGAATTTACAGTTGTTGATTTATTGAAACTGTATAAAAGTGCAATGGAATGTAGGCCTATTAAGATTAACTTTAGCATAGCATTTGTTGTTGAAACTTGTCAATGTGTTTGTTTGTGTTTTTTTTGCATTGCTAATTAATATCTAACTGCCATCTTGTGTAGTTAATGAACAAACCAACATCAGGATGTTGCCTACAGCCACAGCAGTTAATGCCAGTATTTTTAATGTGTTAGTTAAGTTAAGTTAAAGTACCAATGATTGTCACACACACATGAGGTGTGGCAAAATTATTCTCTGCATTTGACCCATCACCCTTGATCACCCCCTGGGAGGTGAGGGGATCAGTGAGCAGCAGTATTTTTGTTGTTGTTTTTGATGTTGTTTTTTGTCATAAAAAATACAATCATGTGTGCTTACGGACTGTATCCCTGCAGACTGTATTGACCTATATTGATATTTAATGTAGGAACCAGAAGTAGTAATAAACAGAAAGAAACAACCCTTTTGTGCGAATGAGTATAAATGGGGGAGGGAGGTTTTTTGGGTTGGTGCACTAATTGTAAGTGTATCTTGTGTTTTTTATGTTGATTAAATAATAATAATTTCTTGTGCGGCCCGGTACCAATCGATCCAGGGACCGGTATCGGGCCGTGGCTCGGTGGTTGGGACCACTGCCATAAGAGACTGCAGTTCATTCCCTTCAGCCTTAATTGGAGAATTTATATTTAAGTTAAAGTTGAAATTAAGTTAAAGTACCGATGACTGTCACACACACTAAGTGTGGTGAAATTTGTCCTCTGCATTTGACCCATCCCCTTGTTCACCCCCTGGGAGGTGAGGGGAGCAGTGGGCAGCAGCGGTGCCGCGCCCGGGAATCATTTTTGGTGATTTAACCCCCAATTCCAACCCTTGGTGCTGAGTGCCAAGCAGGGTCCCATTTTAATAGTCTTTGGTATGACTCGGCCGGGGTTTGAACTCACAACCTACCGAGCTCAGGGCGGACACTCTAACCACTAGGCCACTGAGTAGTTGTCTAGTTAGTGAAAATGTACAAAGGTGCAATCGAAAGTAGAGCTATTAAATTAGCATCAGCATAGCATTGTGTCATTGTTTTCTTACAGTAGTAAACAATGCTAATGAGTTTGTATTGTTTTTATTGTATGACCAAATATATATCTAATGCCATCTTGTAGAGTTATTTCAAAATCTACATTAGGACGTTGCCTACAGCCACAGCAGTTCATGCCAGCATTTTTAATGTGGAATGCACTCCCAACAGGTGTAAAAGGAAGGGCATCTCTATCCTCCTTCAAAACCGCACTAAAAGAACACCTCCAGGCAACTTCAACCCTAAACTAACACCCTCCCTTCCTCATCATACCTCCTCGGATTGTAAATAATCAAATGAAAACAATCAAATGTAGTCACTTTTTCTTATAATTTCTGATCTCTCTCTCTGTGTCCAATACTTTCTGTACATATGTACCAAGTCAGACCTACACTGTTCCAATGCCAATTTCTCTGATGATGCAATTGTTGATGACTGAAGTGTTGATACCATTGGCGTTGTTAGGCCTATTTTAGGGGGGCTCAAGCCCCCCTAAAATATTCTTAAGCCCCCCTAAATAATTTGGTGTTTTTTTGTTTGTTTTTTACAAATAAATGCCGACATATTCATTATAAAGTGGCCCAAATATGAGTTTAAATAAATAATCATATAAACTGTTATTTTTCACTCAGTTTCCCCTCACTTCGTAGCGTAAGGTAGAGAGCCCCTTTCGTGCGTCGGTATCCAATCCATTCCACTTGTTCATATAGAAAATGCCCACATCACTCAAATTCCAGCCCGCATTTTCTCTGCGACCTTGCTTGCGGTCCTGCAGGTGTTCGAAGCACATTATCTTCCTTTACAAAACCTTGTGTGTGCAATTGTAAATCATTTATTTTTTAAGTTTTGTGTTTCTTGTAGAATCTATATAAAGTAATATACATAAGCCTATTGTTAAAATAATGAAAAAAACATAATTAAATATATTTGTTTTATTGTATTGTTACATTAATAGCTGTTTTATTATTATAGGATGGCTTGTTAAACATTTAATAGGATTTTCAGAGGGAGGAAAAACCAAGACATTTAATATAAAATGTAAAATGAATAAATACATAAAAAGAAAAAGAAAATATATGGTTAAAAGCCATCGTCCCGGGGAGCATTTCATTTCGTCCCGTGCATTTAAAAAAAAAAAAAAAAACTATAAATAATAAATAATTTCTAAGTCTTTGTTAGCCGTTTGTGAAGTTTTGTGCTCGTGCGTAACATTCGCTCGCATCCTGTGCATCCCCTGGGGGCAAAGCCCCCCCTGTCCTTAAAAGCTAGTGACGCCCCTGGTTGATACCAACCAAACTTACCCCCCCCCCCCCACCGCCCCCCCACCCCCTCCATATCCCACACCCCGGATTGTAAATAATGTAAATAATTCAATTTATATACTGTGATGATTATCTTGTGTGATGACTGTATTATGAAAATAGTATATATTTGTATCATGAATCACCGACGTAAACAAGTTGAAAAACTTATTCGAGTGTTACCATTTAGTGGTCAATTGTACGGAATATGTACTTCACTGTGCAATCTACTAATAAAAGTTTCAATCAATCAATCAAAATATATTTCCTTTTGTAGAACACGCATGCAGGTGACTCTGCGTTTGCGGTTAATTGACCCGAGGCTTCAATGGAGAATTTCCAGTTGTTGATTTAGTGACAAAGCAGAAAGTAGGCCTATTAAATTAGCATTAGCATGAGCATTGTGGCATTGTTGTCTTACAGTAGATGATCTTTGCTAATGGGTATGTTCTGTCTTTACTGCACTACTAAATACATATCTAACTGTCAACTTAATGTCCGTGGGTGAAAACATGCGGCATCTATTTTCTCATGGCGGTGCAAACATGTTGGTGTGGTGCCAACACACAAGTGCCCCTTCCAGTTGTTGGCTTTGTGCCTGAATATGATGGACGTCTTCAGACATGTTCTACAACCATGATGTAACCCTGCAAGGTTTCTACTGTGTTTTTCTTACAGTAAGTAGTGACTTCTTGGCACCACGAATAAGACTCCATGTTGTGTGAATGGTCCGCCTCAGATATTCAGTCATGCCAAACACCGCCTCCTATTTCCATCTTCTCATCAGCTCCCCGCCAAGCTCAGTCTATGCCATTCATCTTTTATTCAAGACACATTCGCCGTAGGTTTTCGGAATTGCAGACCGCATCCTACGCTCTTTTCTTTGGATCTCTGACCTTTTCTCAGTGGACTGGTGATTTTGACAGGCGCTTGCTACTGTCTCCCCCTCAAAACCGATGAGAGCTGGCCTTTGAAGGGGACTGATCTCATTGTTGCTATGGCGACGCAAGCCAGACATGCCAACGAGTCTGTAGGAATGTGATTGAGTTTCGCGAAGAGGACGCAGGAACTGTTTATGGCTTTTACGAGTATAGTTATGAATGACGTGAAACGAGCATGTTTGCTCATGAGATGTGGAAGAGAGGCATGGTGGGTCGCCTCAAGTGCTCCAGCGGGCTCCCCAACCCTGATCTACTGTAGATGAACTCAGGCTTTAACTTTACATCTTCTAAGTCAAACATTGTTATTTATCTGCCTTAAAAGGTGGATATTTTTTAATTGTCAAACTAGACCAGATTACAGTGGTACCTCAATTTGAGAGTGTCCCAAATTAAGAGGGTTTTAAGATAAGAGCTTAATCTCAGCTATTTGTTATGCTTTAAGTTTGAAGTGCAAGCATCCCTGCCATTAGTTGGCGTAGCAAATATCACAAAGAACTCCATAGGATGCGGCAAAAACATCTGGTTTTATGCGGTAGCATTAGTTTATAGCTAGAGATTGACATAACTTTGTTTTTTCAACCACTGGAAGGAAGCAAGTGAGTGAGAGGACAGTGCTCAGAAGAAGTGAATGTTAAAAAAAGATCTAAAGGGTGAACATTCATCCATGGAAATTAGGTGTGTCAAAAAAAAAAAAAAAGTTTTCAGATAAATCGGGAATTCTTATTTGTAACGATTCTTAATCGATAAAAAAACCAAACAAACAAAAAAAAAACATCAATTTTTTTTTGTCTGTCCTGTCCAGCCGCTCATATTGTTGATGCAGATGATCTATATCTGCTGTACATATTTAGTTTAGAAACGAGAAGTGTCGAATACTCATACTTGCCAACAGGGCCGGCCCGTGGCATAGGCCGTATAGGCAAATGCTAAGGGCGCCGTCCATCAGGGGGCGCCACGCAAATGTTGGAGAAAAAAAAAAAAAGAAAGAAAGTTGGTACTATTATTTCTAAATACAAAAAATAATCCCACGTTAATTAAAATGCAAAGTAAAGCCTATTTAATAGAAATATTATTTGTTACAACATTACCCCCCCCCCTCTCCCTTACCGTATCATGACTCTTTTTGGACGTCACCACATCAAAAAATCAACACAAGATGTCAAAACGGCCAAAACTGTCAGGTGCCCAAGGAAGAAAAAAGAGAAAAGAAGAGGAGTAGAAACGAGAAAAGACAGAGGTAGCAGGTAGGTAACGTTAGCCTACATGAAATTATTTGTCTGTTACAGAATGTGATAGTAACCTGGCTTGTTAGCATTAAGCTAATGTTACATGATTCGGCAATTGCTAATCAATAAATAGCTAGTTCTGTTTTAACGTCGGGTTAATATTGTGGAGGGGGCTAAATTGTTATGGAAAATAATAATGTAACGTTAGGTAATTACTGTACTCCCACCTTACATTCCTCAGGTATTAGATCTTTTAAGCAGGTGTTTTTTGTTTACATTGTTATTGCCTTCTGGTTAGCTAATGTTTGCCCTGCAGGTAATAATCACTTGTCCACCCCTTTATATATTAGGTATAGTTGTAAGTAAAAAAAAAAAAAAAGGTCAAAGATAAAGCTATTCGGTTTCTTGTGAGGGGGGGGGGGGCGCCACCTAAAATCTTGCCTAGGGCGCCAGATTGGTTAGGGCCAGGCCTGCTTGCCAACCTTGAGACCTCCGATTTCGGGAAGTGGTGGGGGCGTGGTCGGAGGTGGGGCGGGGCGTGGTTGGGGGCGTGGTTAAGAAGGGAGGAGTATATTGACAGCTATATATATTTATATATATATATATCTACATCCTGAAAATATGCAAACAAAACTTTGTTTAGATAATTGATACTTCAAACTTGCATAAATAAATCTAAAAGGAATATAACATAACTTGGCTTCTGAGAGCTTCAAAATGTAATGAATAAAATGCTAAAGTTGTTGATAAACAAGCAATTATTTTAATAATTAAATATGGTAATTTTAAATTAATTATTATGATAATTTAAAATTAATTATTTCAAATATGTTTATTTTAATGTATAATTCTATGGCTGGATGTAATAAGGAGTCAGAAAAAATACAAATAAAAATACAATTAATTTTGAAGTTTTTAGCAAAATATAGTCAACATTTATTTAGTTTTTTTTTTTTTAAATTAATAAATATATTTATTTTTAGGTAAGATAAACATAATAATACAATTTATCTCTAGTCTGGATGATTTAGTTCTTGTCACCCTGTTGTCCTCCCGTCGGGTTGGCAAGTATGCGAATACTTCTCTTGCTGCCTTATTTGTATTTGACTTAATTAAATGTTCGGGAAGCAATTTACTAAACAAAACCAGTTTTCTTTTAAGTAATATAGAAATTGACCAGAGCTGTTTATCGATTTTATGGAGGAATGTAGTTTATTATAGAACTGGCATCCAACGACTCGAATCGTGTGGTGGTCAAAGATTCACAACCTGAATGAAAATATAGAAAAGCTGCTGATGGTGTGTTTGACGGAGAAGCACCTTAGGAGATACTGTGGAAGTCCACTCTCCAAGGTAAATGTTGTACATCGTTATAACATTACTTCATAAAAGTACTTTAGTTGTTTGTAGCACATTATATTGTATAGTTTTTATACAATATTTCTTATCTCAAAGTTTGTTTTGCTTTATAAAAGACATGTTACATATTAAAATTGTACTGTTTTGGGGTGAAAGCACTGATTAAACTGATTCCAATGAATTTCAATGGGAGATGTTGATTTGAGATACAAGTGTTTTGAGTTAAGAGCTCTGCCACAGAACCATTAGAGCTTGTAAGTTGAGTTACTACTGTATATTTACTAACGACAGGGTCTCCTAGAGTTGCATGGGCTTGAAAAGTGAATGATCGTCAGGGTCTCTAAAAAACACTTTTGCACTAACAGCTGTGGCTGTAGGCAACCTCCTGATGCTGTTTGTTTTTATCAACTCCGCAACCTAGCAGTAGATGCATTTGAAGTTGTGAGCGGTCAGCATTGAGCAGCTTTGGTGTGAAATGTGTGTTACAACATCAGCGCTATTAATGCTGGCTCAGCAGTTTGCTCCTTACCGTGAATACAACATTGTTTCTGTTGCTGCAGTGTTGGCCAATATACTGTTCATAAGTGACCATGTGATCAATACATTTTACAACTCATCTTTCCACTTTCTCATGCACTCCAAATCATTATTCAGGGGAATAAGTTTAGTTGTTTAATATAATTTTGGAAATACATTTTTTTTTTTACCTCTGGAGGAACTTTGGAGGACCAAATCTTCTTCCTATTTGATAGTTTTGATTGTCAATAAAACATATTGGTCGGTTTTTAGGCTAATTGGATGAAAACTGGCAAGAGGAGCCCCTCTATTCGAAGTTGTACAGAATAGGACAGGGGTCGGCAACCTTTACCAGTCAAAGAGCCTTTTTGACCAATTTCGCAAATTATAGAAAACAATGAAATGAAATATCACTGCATACAAAGTTTTCTTTTTGCTTTGTGCTATGTATAAACCAGGGGTCTCAGACACGCTGCCCAAACCTTTAAATGGAATTTGAAAGCTGGTGCGGCACGCAGGTTTTAAATGAATGGCGCTTGTCAGCGTCAGGCGTGCCGTGATGGTACAGCACATAGCATCCACTACAACCAGCGTGCCTGATCAGTCACACGTTGTGTGGTGTTTCCGCTTGCTCACGTAGGTGACAGCAAGGCATACTTGGTCAACAACCACACAGGTTACACTGACGGTGGCGGTATAAAAAAAACTATAACACTCTTACTAATAATGCGCCACACTGTGAACCCACACCAAACAAGAATGACAAACACATTTCGGGAGAACATCTGCACAGTAACACAACATAAACACAACAGGACAAATACCCAGAATCCCATGCAGCCCTAACTCTTCCGGGATACATTATACACCCCCGCTACCAAACCCCGCCCACCTCAACCGATGCACATGGAGGGTTGGTGGTAGCAGGGGTGTATAATGTAGCCCGGAAGAGTCAGGGCTGCATGGGATTCTGGGTGTTTGTTCTGTTGTGTTAAGGTGCAGATGTTCTCCCGAAATGTGTTTGTCATTCTTGTTTGGTTTTGGTTCAAAGTATGGCGCATTATTAGTAAGAGTGTTAAAGTTGTTTTATATGGTCACCGTCAGTGTAACCTGTGTGGCTGTTGACAAAGTATGCCTTGCTGTCACGTACGTGTGTAAGCAGTAGGTGTATATTGTATAACAAGTGTTGGGCTGGCGAGCGCCAAATGTTGTACCATCATGGCACGCCCTTATTATAGCTGTAAGGGTGAAAATCGGTGAATATTAATCCCGGGAGTTTTCTACGAGAGGCACTGAAATCCGGAAGTCTCACAGGAAAATTGGGGGGTTCAGCAAGTAAGCTGCTGAGCCGCATCAGAGTGATCAAAGAGCCGCATGCGGCCCCGGAGCCGCGGGTTGCCGACCCCTGGAATAGGAGATGTGCATACATGACAACATTCTGATTTGGTCCCATTGACGACATATTTTCCTCTCCACTTTCTTCTTCTTCTGTCGTGTGTCTTTAGATTTTCAGTTCTGTTGAGGCGAGCCAGGTCAACGTGTCATCGTCCAGGTCAATCAGACCTTGTTCGCCATTCGGTGGCCGGTGTTTGGGGCAACTAGTTACTATATGCTCTACTGTCTGGACTGGGTCCCCACACTCGCAGGAGGCACCCCACCTCTTCATCGCTGCTCCGTAGCGTCCGACACCGGTCCTCAAGCGATTGAGGATTGTCCACTGCTTCTGGGGATGTTCTGTGGGGTCGTCGATGTAGTGGTGCAGTCTAGATGGTTCTGCTAACTTCCACTGTTCTCTCCATCTCGTCTTGACCCAGGTGGCCTTGGAAGTATCAGCTGATGTTGTGCTGAGCAGCTTGTGGGCTTGCATGGCAAAGGGGCGCCTTGACTTTAGGCGCACGCGTCGTGGTGTTTCTGTGACGAAATTATGGAGTAGGTGGGATTCGCTGGTCTGTGCCTTTCGGGAGAGGGCCAGTGTGGCTGCTTCTCGTCTGATGTTTGCCGGGGCGATGCCAGCGAGGATAGGCAGTTGGTTTACTGGGGTCCCTCGCAGGCACCCGGAGACGGTCCACTTTCTCATGCACTTTAAATCATAATCAAAATCAAAATATCTTAGAAAAGTAAAAATAACCAATTATATTGTCTGCTTCGTCTTTGCATTTGAGGAAAATATGACAATCGCAAACAGTGACCTTTTTAAAAACAAAAAAAACAGGGGTGTCAAACCAAATTGCAGTTATGGCTGCACTCAGAGGGCCGTTTGTAACAGTAATTCATTTATAAATATAAATGTATAATTATTTGACTCAAGATATTATTAAACAATAGCTTGTGCATTTAATCATTATATATTTTTTACATATTATGTAAAAAAAAATAAAAAATCTGTAGGTTTTATGGTGAAAAACTGGCCACTCACCCACGATTTCAACAGGATGCGTAACGGCTGCGGAATGACTCTTTCCATTTCCAATATATCGATTTCCACCGCTGCCAAAGCTCTTATGCACGGTGGTGCCATGCTGGTGCCGTACCACATTCTTGCGCTAAATATATGCAGAGCTTCTATATTTGCAACACAGACGATCAATTTAGCAAAATCGGCTTGTGTGGGGCGGGAAGCCATGTACAAACACAAAATAAATCATCCGGTTTACTTTCAAAATAAAATACTCCATGTTCTAGGTGGATGGTATTTTAAACTTTGAAACGTCCTAATCGGCGGGGACGGACCTGAGGTCAACTTGTGAAAGGTTTTCACACGTAATTTGCCCTCGTTGACACAAATGCATTAGGACATGCTGATTCTGGATTTCCAAAATCAAAGAATCATATTACAGGCATATCCTGGACAGTTATTTGGGGGCCTGTGTCAAAAGCAAGCTGATCCGTGGCGCTGGGTAATAGGGCTGCGAATCTTTGGGTGTCCCACAATTCGATTCAATATCGATTCTTGGGGTCACAATTCGATTATAAATCGTTTTTTTCGATTCGACGCGATTCTCGATTCAAAAACGATATTTTTCCGATTCAAAACAATTCTCTATTCATTCAATACATAGGATTTCAGAAGGATCTACCCCAGTCTGCTGACATGCAAGCAGAGTAGTAGATTTTTGTAAAAAGCTTTTATAATTGTAAAGGACAATGTTTTATCAGCTGATTGCAATAATGTACATTTGTTTTAACTATTAAATAAACCAAAAATATTACTTATTTTATCTTTGTGAAAATATTGGACACAGTGTGTTGTCAAGCTTATGAAATGGGATGCAAGTGTAAGCCACTGTGACACTATTGTTATTTTTTTATTTTTTTATTTTTATAAATGTCAATGAGGGATTTTTAATCACTGCTATGTTGAAATTTTTACCAATATTGATACTGTTGTTGATAATATTAATTTTTGTTTCACTACTTTTGGATTGTTCTGTGTCGTGTTTGTGTGTCCTCTCAATTGCTCTGTTTATTGCTGTTCTGAGTGTTGCTGAGTCGGGTTTGGTTTTGGAATTGGATTGCATTCTTAATGTATTGCTTTGTATTATTTTGTTGCATTGATTAATAAAAAAATAAATACAATTAAAAAAAAAAAAAAAAAAAAAAAAAAAAACGATTTTTGAAAAATGAGAATCGATACTGAATCGTACAACGTGAGAATTGCGATTTGAATTCGAATCGATTTTTTCCCACACCCCTACTGGATAAGCAAGGGAGTGGTTAGTGAGAGTTGAATAAGATGTGTGTGTGTGTGTGTGTGTGTGTGTGTGTGTGTGTGTGTGTGTGTGTGTACAACACTTGCAAGGAATGTTGCTACTATTGTGTTGTTGATAGCTACAAATAGAAATATTAAGTTGTCGTTCTGCAAGGCAAAACTGTCGTCTTTTTCACGAGTCAAGACAAATCAAGACGCCCGCCTGTGGGTATTGATCGACGTTAAAGCTTGTGACATTCTGCAGTGTTGCCGTTCAGCAGCCGACATGTATCTCGAATGGCAGGACAGAGTTGCTTCTTCTGCTCCTCTGGAAGGACAGAATAAACTGTTTCCACTTAACACATGATCACGCGCAAATTCATGATATCCCGTACTTTGCTCAACAATGTGCATCAGAACAGCGGTGGGATTGGCGGATGGCGAAGACGTTCCATGGCGGCGCCGATCAGCAGCCGCTACGCATTCAGTGCAATCCGGGGTCAATCGCTAAAATTTTACTGTAAAGTTTATGGTGGTTTTTACAGCATGTTGCTGTAAATGGAAAAACTATACCATTGGGGGTTTTTTTACAGTAAAATTTTTCCAACTCAGCTGCCAGTTTTTTACCGTAAAATCTGCTGTTGTTGTTTTTATGGTGTATTACTGTAAATGCAAAACCGGTACTGCAAGTCCGTTTTTTATGGTACAATTCTGCAGATTGAGCTGCCAGTTTTTTGGGGTTTTTTTTAACTTTAAAATCTATTATAATTTTTGCACTGTACAATTTGATGGATAGCTTTCTTTAAGTATTTATTTTTATCTTAACAAAAAACGATTGGACTGTATTTTCATATAATATTGGCTGTCTTATTAGATCATATTAATGTTTAAAACATGCAATTGTGTGCAGTCCATGTATTATTTTCTGTCAAAATGGAAAGAACAGATACATTTAGTAAGAAAAGATAAATATAAGTATTAACAAATATTATTTCCAGGCTTTTGTGGGCCATATATAGTAGTGTGGCGGGCCAGATCTGGCCACCAGGCCTTGAGTTTGACACTTGTGGGCTAAAGAAAATCGCAGAAAGGCTTAACTTCGTTGCAACGTTATTCGTCAATGCTGGGTAGGAAATAAAACACAAAAAGAAAAACACACTCTATTACATACTTGCCAACCTTGAGACCTCCGGGAGGTGGGGGTGGGGGGCGTGGCTAATAGGGGAGGAATATATTTACAGCTAGAATTCACCAAGTCAAGTATATATATATATATATATGTATATATATATATATATATATATATATATATATATATATATATATGTATATATATATATATATATATATATATATGTATATATAAAATAAATACTTGACTTTCAGTGAATTCTAGTTATATATATATATTTATATATATATTTATATTTATTTTATTACACACACATGACACTCATCTACTCATTGTTGAGTTAAGGGTTGAATTGTCCATCCTTGTTCTATTCTTTGTCACTATGCTGAACACCCTCTCTGATGACTCATTCTGCTTCGTCTCCTTGTTGTGTGCGCAGTTGTGCACTGCACTCTCTAAAAGCCGTATATGTTAATGTCACATATGCATGTACAGTAGATGGCAGTATTGTCCTGTTTAAGAGTGTCACAACATTGCTGTTTACGGCAGACAAACAGCTTTACAAGCTGTCCTCACCAGAGGTGGGTAGTAACGCGCTACATTTACTCCGTTACATCTACTTGAGTAACTTTTGGGATAAATTGTACTTCTAAGAGTAGTTTTAATGCAACATACTTTTACTTTTACTTGAGTATATTTATAGAGAAGAAACGCTACTTTTACTCCGCTACTTTTATCTACATTCAGCTCGCTACTCGCTACTAATTTTTATCGATCTGTTAATGCACGCTTTGTTTGTTTTGGTCTGTCAGACAGACCTTCATAGTGCCTGCGTTTCAACAAATACTGTCACTGGTGACGTTCACTCCGTTCCACCAATCAGATGCAGTCACTGGTGACGTTGGACCAATCAAACAGAGCCAGGGGTCACATGACCTGACTTAAACAAGTTGAAAAACTTATTGGGGTGTTACCATTTAGTGGTCAATTGTACAGAATATGTACTGTGCTGTGCAATCTACTAATACAAGTTCCAATCAATCAATCAAAAGTGTGAAGGAAAAAAGACCATTTTTTATTTCAACCGTACACCCCGTCAAAAGCCTAAAGACTGACTGCACAGTTCCTGTCTTCACAATAAAAGTGCCGCTCCATCGCGCCTGCGCTTTCAAAATAAGAGTCTCCGAAAGCCTGCGCAAACAAGCTAGCAAGCTACGGAGTTTGCCGCCAATGTATTTCTTGTAAAGTGTATAAAAACGAATATGGAAGCTGGACATATAAGATGCCAAAAACCAACCACTTTCATGTGGTATTAGACAGAAAGGAGGAACTTTTTTTCTCCTCCATTTGAAAACCTGGACGTTTGTCATCACTACTGTCTGATTCCAATCAATGCAAGTCATCAGAATCAGGTAATACACCAACTTATATTCTTGTATTCACGAAAGAAAGGAATCTATATGTGTTAAACATGCATGTATATTCATTAAAACACTATTAACATGTAAACAAAAACGGCAAAAAAAAAATATATAAATTATATACTGGATATATCTATGTATATATATATACATATATATATATATATATATATATATATATATATATATATATATATATATATATATATATATATATGTGTGTGTGTGTATATATATATATATATATATATATATATATATGTATATATGTGTGTGTGTGTATATATATATATATATATATGATATGTGTGTGTATGTTACTCATCAGTTACTCAGTACTTGAGTAGTTTTTTTACAACATACTTTTTACTTTTACTCAAGTAAATATTTGGGTGACTACTCCTTACTTTTACTTGAGTAATAAATCTCTAAAGTAACAGTACTCTTACTTGAGTACAATTTCTGGCTACTCTACCCACCTCTGGTCCTCACTCAGGTCTGCATGGAGCTGGAGGGGGCGTGGAATTTCGGGAGTTTTTCGGGAGAAAATTTGTCCCGGGAGGTTTTCGGGTGAGGCGCTGAATTTCGGGAGTCTCCCGGAAAATCCGGGAGGGTTGGCAAGTATGCTCTATTAAGTACAGTACAATTCAGAAATGGATTTACCACAACTCTGTAATAAAATGGTACTGTCCAAAATATTAGAAACAGCTCTAAACTACAACCAAAAAAATAAAAGTTTTTGATACACCTGCTGTATGACATTTGTATTGTTTGGCATTTACGGACACACATCATCAACATGCCTGTCAAACTTTGTTTTTGGCAAGAAGAAGCTAATGTTTGACTAATAAAGCAACTGAGGGAATCCTGCGTCAAGTGTAAAGCAACAACGTTATGCTAATTATAAACACGCTCAACAAATTTAACTAGATTCAATATGTCGTCAAACTACAAAAAAGTACATCTATTATACATAAAAATTGCCTGCTTGAATTAAATGAAAACAATTTACATTGCCTGCGATGAGGTGGCGACTTGTACAGGGTGTACACCGCCTTCCGCCCGATTGTAGCTGAGATAGGCTCCAGCGCCCCCCGCGACCCCGAAGGGAATAAGCGGTAGAAAATGGATGGATGGAATTTACATTGCGCAACATCACCTTTACACAATTTGACATGTCTGAAAAGGAGTAGGACGAAGCAGAATTCTACCTCTTTTGTATTTATTAACTAGAGGTGTCAAGTTATCACGTTGATTGCAAATAGTTAATGACGGTCATCAGGGGCGTCACTAGCTTTTAAGGACAGGGGGGGCCCAGGAGATGCACAGGATGTGAGCGAACGTAGCGCACGAGCACAAAACCTCACAAACGGCTAACAAAGACTTAGAAATTATTCATTGTTATTATTATTATTTCAGTCGGTTTATTTTCAATCTGTGTTCAGTACAACAACAAACATGGGTTTGCACAGTGACATTTTGTTTACAGCATCAACAAGAAACAATTACTTGCATGATCCTTCAAGATACACTGAAACACAATGAAAGTCATGGCATTAGCCTCTATGTTATTACTTCACAACATAGAGGCTAATGCCATGACTTTCGCTCACAATACAATCATTGTTTGTTCCCAAATATTTTGAAGTTGCACAGATTACATTTTGGGCACATATGTGACTAAAATGGTTGTAAATTCAAGCCCTGGAAATATTACTTAATTACTTGAATATATAGTAATATCTGGATCGGGATAATTTGGCTTATATATATTATGGCAAGTCATTAAGGAAATTAAATATATATGGAAGTCTGAATAGTAATGAGAAACGTTTATATATACTGTAAATAAGAAAGACTTAGAGTCCGTCTGCTGATCTGAAAAAGAGCTAAAGCTGTCAAAGAGCTGAGGGACCATCTTCAAATTTCAATGCTGAAACAAATAATGCAAACAATAAAATGTAACTTCCAGGGCTTGAGATTAACGTAGTCCCGTCGTCCCGGGGACGGCAAAAAAAATGCACAGGACGAAATTAAATGCTCTCCGGGACGATGGCTTTTAACCATTTTTTTTCTTTTTATGTATTTATTCATTTTACATTTTATTTTAAATGTCTTGGTTTTTCCTCCCTCTGAAAATCCTATGAAATGTTTAACAAGCCATCCTATAACAATACAACAGCTATTAATGTAACAATACAATAAAACAAATATATTTAATTATGTTTTTTTCATTATTTTAACAATAGGCTAATGTATATTACTTTATATGGACTCTACAAGAAACACAAAACTAAAAAACTAAATTATTTACAATTGCAGACACACGGTTTCGTGCAGCTTCACTCATTGTAAAGGAAGACGGAAGTCCACGCAGGAGAAAAATGACTACAAAGATGGTGTCTGGGTTTTTCTTATATATATATATATATATATATATATATATATATATATATATATATATATATATATATATATATATATATATATATATATATATATATATATATATATATATATAAATACATATTAAGTCTTTCATACATACATATATATATATATATATATATATATATGTCCTTACGTAACATCACCAGAATGATTGACAATTAGGAGGACCAATAGTCAACATGATCCACCCAGAAATAAATAAAACAAATGGCTTATCGATAAGCCATTTAAAAAAAAAAAAAGTTTTAATATTCATTTATATGTATCATTATTCTCCTACTCACCTTTCCAGTAGAGGCCTCTCCCCTCTCACTTTATGTGCTCCTCTGCCCTGACTCCTACAGGTCAATAGGGGTTGTGGAGTGATTATTATTATTATCTACTGATGATAGTCATACGTGAATGAGCTCAGCTCCTGTTCTCCTCCATATGTAAAGTGAGAAACACAGCTGATGCTCCAGAAGGAAGTAACCCCAAAGATAGCAAATGGTAAAAAAGAGTGCACATTTAACTTTATAAATAACCAGGACCTTCATGATGCATTTCAGGCTAACTAGCTAACTAAGTAGCAGCATTGTTTTAAAGTGGGAATGTAACTTTTTGTCAAACACAGACCTGGTGTAAAGTGGAGCTAATACATTTTACTACAAGCAGTGATGAATACTTACTTTCTTGAAAAAGTTTCTTATGTCCATTTTGCATCCGTTCACGTTCTTGTTCTGCAGTGCTGTGTGCTAATGTGCTTCGTACACTTGCAGGACCGCAAGCAAGGTCGCAGAGAAAATGCGGACTGGATTTTGAGTGATGTGGGCATTTTCTATATGAACAAGTCCAAGGATAGCAAACAAGGTCGCAGAGAAAATGCAGACTGGATTTTGAGTGATGTCGGCATTTTCTATATGAACAAGTGGAATGGATTGGATACTGACGCACTAAAGGGGCTCTCTACCTTACGCTATGAAGTGAGGGGAAACTGAGTGAATAATGACAGGTTATATGATTATTTATTTAAACTCATATTTGGGCCACTTTATAATGAATATGTCGGCATGTATTTGTAAAAAAAAAAAAAAAATAGGCCTAGCAACGCCAATGACGGTCATAGTGCGATGTTTTTTTAAATCAAATTTTAAAATAGCTAACGTTCATGTGCCTGTATGCTGGTTCCTTTGCCACCGCCTTGTGCTTGACTAGCAGGACGTGGCACAAAGATAATTGATGAAAAAGAGGTCCCACCAGACTTACTGTATATGAGATCTTCATGGCAATAAACAGTGAGGATATGATGATGACTTACGTCCAACAAATAGTGTAAAATAATAATAATACACTTTAAGACATGTCAATAGTGTTTTTATAGTTTGAATGATGTCTTGTTTTAAAGCCACTTGAGTTAGTTGTATAGCTTACATAAAATGTAAAGAATTTGAATGAAAAAACTTCAAGTTGAGGGCTTTTCTCAGCATTTTAAAGTGAGATTAAAAAGAGTTTAGCAGATTAACTAAGTACAGATCATAATTATTCATCGTAAATCTTTGTAATCGCTTGACAGAACTGTGTGGAACATGCTTATCAAGTCACATCAAGACATTTAAACATGTCTTAATTTATCCTAAACACAATATTGTTTTTCCATTACAACAATCTTCTAAAACGCTGTGGGTTTAAATAAACAAACAAAAGAAATTAACATATGGTGAGGATGGTGTTCTGCTGACCTCGACTGCGGATGTTGTGGATCGGTGGAGGGAATACTTCGAAGACCTCCTCAATCCCACCAACACGTCTTCCTATGAGGAAGCAGTGCCTGGGGAGTCTGTGGTGGGCTCTCCTATTTCTGGGGCTGAGGTTGCTGAGGTAGTTAAAAAGCTCCTCGGTGGCAAGGCCCCGGGGGTAGATGAGATCCGCCCGGAGTTCCTTAAGGCTCTGGATGCTGTGGGGCTGTCTTGGTTGACAAGACTCTGCAGCATCGCGTGGACATCGGGGGCGGTACCTCTGGATTGGCAGACCGGGGTGGTGGTTCCTCTCTTTAAGAAGGGGAACCGGAGGGTGTGTTCTAACTATCGTGGGATCACACTCCTCAGCCTTCCCGGTAAGGTCTATTCAGGTGTACTGGAGAGGAGGCTACGCCGGATAGTCGAACCTCGGATTCAGGAGGAACAGTGTGGTTTTCGTCCTGGTCGTGGAACTGTGGACCAGCTCTATACTCTCGGCAGGGTCCTTGAGGGTGCATGGGAGTTTGCCCAACCAGTCTACATGTGTTTTGTGGACTTGGAGAAGGCATTCGACCGTGTCCCTCGGGAAGTCCTGTGGGGAGTGCTCAGAGAGTACGGGGTATCGGACTGTCTGATTGTGGCAGTCCGCTCCCTGTATGATCAGTGCCAGAGCTTGGTCCGCATTGCCGGTAGTAAGTCGGACACGTTTCCAGTGAGGGTTGGACTTCGCCAAGGCTGCCCTTTGTCACCGATTCTGTTCATAACTTTTATGGACAGAATTTCTAGGCGCAGTCAAGGCGTTGAGGGGATCTGGTTTGGTGGCTGCAGGATTAGGTCTCTGCTTTTTGCAGATGATGTGGTCCTGATGGCTTCATCTGGCCAGGATCTTCAGCTCTCACTGGATCGGTTCGCAGCTGAGTGTGAAGCGACTGGGATGAGAATCAGCACCTCCAAGTCCGAGTCCATGGTTCTCGCCCGGAAAAGGGTGGAGTGCCATCTCCGGGTTGGGGAGGAGACCCTGCCCCAAGTGGAGGAGTTCAAGTACCTCGGAGTCTTGTTCACGAGTGGGGGAAGAGTGGATCGTGAGATCGACAGGCGGATCGGTGCGGCATCTTCAGTAATGCGGACGCTGTATCGATCCGTTGTGGTGAAGAAGGAGCTGAGCCGGAAGGCAAAGCTCTCAATTTACCGGTCGATCTACGTTCCCATCCTCACCTATGGTCATGAGCTTTGGGTTATGACCGAAAGGACAAGATCACGGGTACAAGCGGCCGAAATGAGTTTCCTCCGCCGGGTGGCGGGGCTCTCCCTTAGAGATAGGGTGAGAAGCTCTGCCATCCGGGAGGAGCTCAAAGTAAAGCCGCTGCTCCTCCACATCGAGAGGAGCCAGATGAGGTGGTTCGGGCATCTGGTCAGGATGCCACCCGAACGCCTCCCTAGGGAGGTGTTTAGGGCATGTCCCACCGGTAGGAGGCCGCGGGGAAGACCCAGGACACGTTGGGAAGACTATGTCTCCCGGCTGGCCTGGGAACGCCTCGGGGTCCCACAGGAAGAGCTGGACGAAGTGGCTGGGGAGAGGGAAGTCTGGGCTTCCCTGCTTAAGCTGCTACCCCCGCGACCCGACCTCGGATAAGCGGAAGAAGATGGATGGATGGATGAAAAAATTAACAATACTTAGGATATCATAAAAATAGCAAAAATGTTTTCCTTTTGATATAAAAAAGTAAGAAAATTCCAAAAACTGGAGAAACCGTTTCTCCAAAATTTAAGATAAAAAAAAAAAGACTAACACAAAGAAAAATACTTATTTTCACACACACACACACACACACACACACACACACACACACACACACACACACACACACACACACACACACACACACACACACACACACACACACACTTTAAAATGTTTTTTGTTTGAACAAAAAAGACAATATTTTTGGGGATTAGAAAAAAACTGCAAACTTATTTTCTTTTCATATATTTCATATTTTCATATTTCATATTTTTCACTGAATTGGAAGTACTGTATCTCCAATGGAAAACATTTAATAAAAAACTAAACACAAAGAAAGATTGAGTGACATTAAGAAACACCCCGTGTGTACAATAAAACATGTCTGAAGAGTAGCAGAAAGAAGAAGCAGATCCTATTTAACCCTACCTTTAACATATACTGTACCAGGTTACTATTTTCTCATAGAAAGTAAAATAATGTGTAATCCTAAAGTTGTTAGTTTGTAAAAAAAATTAATAAATTAATTATTAAAAATCAGTGGCGGGCCGTGCATTTCCCACCTAGGCCTTCAGTGATGTCCGAGTTCAATGATTACCTCTAATGGTGGTTGGGGGCGTGGTTAAGAGGGGAGGAGTATATTGACAGCTAGAATTCACCAAGTCAAGTATTTCATACATATATATATATATATATATATATATATATATATATATATATATATATATATATATATATATATATATATATATATATATATATATGTACATATCTACATCCTGAAAATATGCAAACAAAACTGTGTTTAGATAATTGATACTTCAAACTTGCATAAATAAATATTAAGGAATATAACATAACTTGGCTTCTGAGAGTTTCAAAATGTAATGAATAAAACGCTAAATTTGTTAAAAAACAAGCAATTATTTTAATAATTAAATATGGTCATTTTAAATTAATTATTATGATCATTTAAAATCAATTATTTGAAATATGTTTATTTTAGTGTATAATTCTATGGCTGGATGTAATAAGGAGTCACAAAAAATACACATAAAAATACAATTAATTTTGATGTTTTTAGCAAAATATAGTAAAAATGTATTTAGTTTTTTTTTTTTTTTTTAATTAATAAATATATTTATTTTTAGGTAAAATAAACATAATAATACAATTTATCTCTAGTCTGGATGATTTAGTTCTTGTCAGCCTGTTGTCCTCCCGTCAAGAAAAAAGGCTGTCCTCACTCAGGTCCGCATGGAGCTGGAGGGGGCGTGGCTTCCAGCTCAGGCTGAAAATCGGGAGATTTTCGGGAGAATATTTGTCCCGGGAGTTTTTCGGGAGAGGCGCTGAATTTCGGGAGTCTCCCGGAAAATTCGGGAGGGTTGGCAAGTATGATCCAACAGGACATGTAAATGTGACGTTCAACGTGAGGCCAGATGGAAGGCTTTACTGACAACAACTCGTGATCTGATTGGCTATCGCAATTATCTATCAACTGTATGTGCCCGTTCACTTACAGTGCACAGACGCCTGCATTGTTGATTCTGAATGCTCCGGGCAGATTTGGTACAGCATGGCAACATAAGCTAGCTGAATTCTGATTGGATAGCACTAAAAACAACAGCACTGGAAGGAGTATAATATGACATGAAGAGAATATGAATACTTTTAGATATTTAGGGAAAGTAAAAAAATATCTTTAATTATGATCATGATTTCTGGTTATGTTAAGCCAGCAGAGAAGGCCTTGTTGGCCCTGATGGCACACCACTGGTAAAATAGACAGAAATATTGTAAGTACAGAATGAATTAGCTTGAATAAATAATACAAATAATAGCAAAGACAACATTTAATGACCAGAGGGGCCATAAAATGGTACAACATTATAGAAATATTTATTTAACATGAAGTTAATAACATAGAACGTTTAGTGACACATACTATATATTGACACATGACCTAAGTAAAGTGTGCACAGCTTGTATGAATAGGTGTTTTTTAAAAAAAAGATGGAAATATTCTGACAACAAGAAAACCGGGGCGACCAAACAACGAGAGCCTGTTCACTTGTCACATAGCAACACACCCTGTTGTCGTGGAAACCGGGGAGGAAACACCTCGTGACTTTACCTGTCGTGCTTTTCCGTATTGACACATAGGTGTCGCCTCCCAGGCCACTCATTCATAACATTAACCAGCAATTTCCACAACTTTATTTGTTATTTGAGGAAACGAGAGTGAGCATAAAGAAAGTTTGTCAACGCACAATAGTCGTCCTTTCAAGAGGGGACATGAGGTCACATGGCGTGAGCAGTTTGTCACGTTTGTGGCATTTACAGTCTCACTTTATGACCTGCACCTCACGTGCTCCCTCTTTTTGCTGCATTTGAAGTTGTGCTACTTGGGTTTGAAACAGCAAGTGTGGAGGATGGGTAGAGTGAAGAAGTAAACCATGTGACTTCTCTCAGTCAATCAGCAAAAGCAGGCAAGGAGAAAATATTCTTGCAAAAATACATGTACACAAATTTTAAATTTCACTTTCAGAAATCATGCAGTGACGTCTCCCAGGTACAAGACATATTGTAAGTAAAAAAAATTATACAGTAAAATTACAGTATGTTAGTAATATTATACAAATAGAGTGCATGTGATGGATAGAAACACTCTTAAAATTTAATTATTAGTAATACTTTATCAAATAAAATGCTAAATAAATATTAAAACATATATAATATTTTATTTTAATGTTTTAAAAAAAGTTGAATTCAAGTCAAAAATTATTAAATATATAAAAGCCTTGTGACTTCTCCTAGCCAGTCAGCCGGCAAAAAATATAACAAAAATAACATTAAAAAAATACATATTAAATTCACAAACATTTTACTTTTCCCCCAAAAAATCCCCACAATTAAAAAAAAAAAAGTATTATAAATGTATACGTATTGAAATGCAATATATTGAAAAATTATTTTAAAACAAAAATATATATAACAAATAATTAAAAATGTCCAGTACATAATGTTTGATTTAACATTTTCATCTACAAAAATGTATAATTATTTTTTTTATTTTGAAATAAAATATACTCTACATTACTCTTCAAAGTCTTTTTTTTCCTTTTCAATTTTATCGCTGTTCATTGGTTCTGGTCATGACTGTGATAAACAAATTTCACCAAATAAAAATCATTAATTATAAATAAATTGTTTTGATAGTTACAGCATAAAAAAAACCTTGTTTACAACGTTCTTAATGTGTTTTTTTTTAACATTATGAGAGCCTGCTGGATATGGAATAACACCCTTTGGTCATCATTACACTCTTTAATCAGTGTTGTATCGCTGCCTGAGGCTGAGCCAATCAGTGGTTACAATACTGAACAGCACAATCTGATTGGTTTGGTCTCCTCTGGTGGCCAATACTAATGTAGTATTGATATTTGTAGTTCTTTTTGCCACGTCGATGCTTGAAAATACTTAGTTTAAGCCCAAAATTTTGTAAAATATGCATTTAAAAAAAACTGCCATCTGGTGAAGCTGCAACAGTTGAATTGGCGATGTGGTGAGCGACGACTGTATAATTAAGTGTATAACAATCATGTGACTTCTCCTGGCCAATTAGTGACAGACGATAATGAGATTTTTTTCCGGAACATACATATTAAAAATGCACCTACATTTGACTTTTAAGAACATATCCCAGCCAATCATTGACGAAAGCAAAAGAAACAAATCCTAAAATTATATCTAAAAATAATTTATTAAAATCGTATAATCAGTATAGTATATTTATTGTTTTTTTCAAATTTTCTTTATTATTTTTAGTATATTCAAACACTTAAACATGTATTTTAAAAATACTATGATAAATTTTTACTGCCATGTGACATGCCGCGGGCTACACAAGCATTAATATTATGGTGAAAAAGTCAATACATTTTAAAATTTTATTTTTAAAAATGCATATTAAATTATAGTTAAAGTTAACGTACCAATGATTGTCACACACACACTAGGTGTGGTGAAATTTGTCCTCTGCATTTGACCCATCCCCTTGATCACCCCCTGGGAGGTGAGGGGAGCAGTGGGCAGCAGCGGTGCCGCGCCCGGGAATCATTTTTGGTGATTTAACCCCCAATTTCAACCCTTGATGCTGAGTGCCAAGCAGGGAGGTAATGGGTCCCATTTTTTATAGTCTTTGGTATGACTCGGCCGGGATTTGAACCCACAACCTACCGATCTCAGGGCGGACACTCTAACCACTAGTTATCATTATATTTAAAGAAAAATGAAATAACAGTATATGTTAGTATAGAATATAATTATTAAAATACGGTAATAGTTGAAATTCTGAAAAAGGTCATAAAAATGCACTTTCTCACTGGGTCAGAATTATCAAGATCTATATTATACACATATAATTTATTAGGTACTAAAAAGCCAATAGGATTCAATAAGAGAGCTGTTCAGTATGATATATTATGCCTCTCATCTGCTGTCTTTTTCTCCTCCTGAACAGTTGCTTGTCTCGCCTACAAAAGCTAAAGAAAAAACCCCATCCTCTGCATGCGATACTCCTCATTCCTCTACAGTCCATCCATCATCTGTCTCCGCTCTGTCAGACGGAGACAACTCTCTTCTCGCCGTCTGCCTGCTTTCGTCTACTGCGTCTCTGTGTGAACAGAGTGCCGTCTGTTCACAACCATCCTCACTCTCTGCCTTTATTCTGTCTTCTGTTTGCTCGCTGACCCCTGCACCTTCTTTGGAGACACCTCAGTCCACTGACCTTAAGAGAGCGGAGGGACAGCAGCACAACACGCAAGGATGGGATAGGGTACCCACAATAAATGCATGAACTAAAGGGGTGAAAATAGATCATGTTTCTTTGATTTGGACCAGACAAAATGTCCTCACAAAGACAAAAGTCCTCACATTAGGGACAGACGTAAAAAGTAGATCCGCGGTAAGGTTGATTTGAGGTGCTTACTATGTGGTCTGTCACACCGCTACCTCTCCATCTGGCTGTTATCTATCGCCCCCCGGGCCCTATTTGGACTTTATCAGTGAATTTTCAGAGTTTATTATCTGCACGCAGATAATATAATTATAATGGAGGATTTTAATATCCATTTAATATCTCGAGCGTGGCGCTCGAGATTACAATTGAAAGTTGTGGTCTTATGCAAATAATAAATGAACCCGCGCATCACAACGGTAATACGATAGATCTCATCCTTGTCCGGGGTGTCACCACCTCCAAAGTTATGGTACTCCCGTACACTAAAGTGATGTCCGATCACTACCGTATAAAATTCAAAGTTCTGACTCATTGTCAAAAAAATACTCATAACGACTGCTTTAGCAGCCGTCACATTAATGATGTTACAACTACAACTCTTGCTGGCCTATTGCCCTCAGTATTGGCACCATTCCCAAATTATGTGGGCTATATCGATAACCTCACTAACAACTTTAACGATGCCCTGCGCAACGCAATTGATAGTATAGCACCCCTAAAGCTAAAGAAGGCCCCTAAAAGGCGTACCCTCTGGTTCACAGAAGAAACCAGAGTTTTTAAACTATCATGTAGAAAGCTGGAACGCAAATGGCATGCGACTAAACTTGAGGTTTTCCATCAAGCATGGAGTTCAATAATATAATAGTTCAATAACATACAAACACGCTCTTACCACAGCTGAAACCAATTACTTCTTAAATCTCATTCCCCTCAAAAAAACCCGATCCTAAATATATGTTCAGTACAGTAGCATCGCTAACCCAAGAAGGAACTCAACCCTTTCGGCTGATGGCTTTATGAAAGTCTTTACCAAGAAAATAAAATTCATTAGAAAGGAGACTAAAGATAGCGCGTCCCAGCTACAATTGCGTTCTACTAATGCAGATATGAATGTATATACAACGGATATTGAGTTCCAAAATAATCTCTCACTTTTTGAAGAAATAACATTAGAGGAACTCCTGCGGCGTGTAAATGGGACAAAACGAACAACATGTTTACTTGACACACTTCCTGGGAAACTTATCAATGAGCTGTTTGTAATATTAGGACCATCAGTGCTGAATACTACTAATTTATCACTTTCCTCTTGTACTGTTCCCTGAGCATTCAAAACAGCGGTTATTTACCCTCTGTTCAAAAGACCTAACCTCAATTCTGACCTCATGGTAAACTACTGGCCAGTGTCCCACATTCCCTTTATCTCGAAAATCCTCGAAAAAATTGTTGCACAGCAACTAGATGAACACTTAGTATCTAAAAAATCTTTGTGAACCCTTTCAGTCTGGTGTCAGGGCAAATCACTCTACTGAGAATGCCCTCACAGAAATGACTAATGATCTATTGCTAAGTATGGATGCTGATGCGTGATCCATGTTGCTGCTACTTGATCTCTGCGCTGCTTTCGATACCACCGATCATAACATTCTATTGGAACGTATCAAAACACGTATTGGTATGTCAGACTTAGCCTTTTCTTGGTTTAACTCCTATTTCATACCTGCCAACTACTCCGGTTTTCCCGTAATTAGTACGGTTTTCATCAACCTATTCCGGGTTACGGTTGCAGTGATAAAAAATACGGTTTTTCATTAATTAAAAAAATAATTTTTTTTTAAAGTTTCATTCACGAAATCGCGTAACAACAATGACAATCGACACTGCTTCCCGTAACTTCCTATCGAGCCATTCCGAATGCCATGCGCGAGGCTATTTATAGCACCGCTGCCAAGCACGAGGCACCAGTTGCCATTGTTTCCAAATGAGCGAACGATCATGGAATCAGCCGGAGAAAAATCGCAAACGAGTCTTAAACCGAAAAGAAAACTGCAGTCATTCCGTGAAGAATATTCAAAAGCCTATCCGGGAATAATTATCCGTTCCAAAAAGGGTGAAAACTACGCGAATTGCACCTTGTGCAGACAAGATTTTTCGATCGGACACGGAGGAATTAGCGATGTAAAAGACCACGTTGGGACAAAAAAAACACAAGTCTAATGCCGTTGCTAGCGATACAAGTGGAAAACTTTCAACGTTTTTCGTCGCCCAAACAGATTCTTTGGATGTGATAAATGCCGAAGTTTTATTTACGGAGGCAATAATTGAGCATGGACTTCCAATCGCACTGGCATGATCACATCAATCTGATAGAATACATTTGGATTTTAGCCACAAAAAGGTAATGACACCAATGTTATCTATTAGAATTGTTTAATAATAATAATAATAACTGGGATTTATATAGCGCTTTTCTAAGTACCCAAAGTCGCTTTACATGTAGAATCCATCATTCATTCACACCTGGTGGTGGTAAGCTACTTTCATAGCCACAGCTGCCCTGGGGTAGACTGACGGAAGCGTGGCTGCAATTTGCGCCAACGGCCCCTCCGACCACCACCTATCATTCATCATTCAATTCACCGGTGTGAGTGGCACCGGGGGCAAAGGGTGAAGTGTCCCGCCCAAGGACACAACGGCAGCGATTTTTTGGATGGTAAGAGGCGGGGAGCGAACCTGCAACCCTCAGGTTTCTGGCACGGTTGCTCTACCTACTACGCCATGCCGCCCCATGCCGTTTAGAACTGTTATACTGTTAAAAGTGTTTATACTATTTATGCTTTCAAGTCCAAGTTGAAGAAATCTTGTTAAATGTTGACAGCATAACTACCAAAATACAGAAGTATGTTTTTAATATTTTTGCAGTGCTATTTCTGTTGAAATGTTAAAATGATTACATTAGAGATGTGATGTGCCACTTTTCAAGTGTCTGATGGCTTAAATTAATTTTCATTAATTTTTCATATTTTGAATTCTTTTGAAAGGCTTACAAAAAAACTACATTTGAATTGTAATTCCATGCTATTGACAGGACTATTAATTTTAATGAAGTTAGCTTACCATGTTTACAGTATGATAATTGTGATAGAAATGTGAATTTTAGGCACAGAATATTTTTTACAATTGAACAAGGCAGTAGATTATACAAGCTAGGACAGAAAGTTAATAATGACACCAATTTTTTTTTAATGGAATTGTTTAGTACTGTTTTACCATTTGTTTACTGTAAAAAGTGTTTATACTGTTTATACTTTCAATTAACAAATTGAAGTCTTGTGAAAGGTTGACAGGATAACTGGCATTAACTGTCAAAAATAATTTCAAACTATTGAAGTTAGCTTACAGAATAAACATGTCAATCAACCCATATGATTTTTGCTGTAATATTTTTGTTTTGAAAAGTCACTGTGACTGATAGAAAAGTGATGGTTTTAGCAACATTTTAACCTGTCTGAATGCTAATAATCATTTTGCGTCGGGGGGCGAAGTGAACCCCCCACCAGGACTTTGTCCTGGACCTACCGGGGCCTGCGGCCCCTGGACCCTGGCTACTAGGTTTTTCTGATTTCAAAAATTGGCAGGTATGCTATTTTACTGACAGGATGCAGTGCATCTCCCATAACAATGTGACCTCGGTGTATGTTAAGTTAACGTGCGGAATTCCACAGGGTTTGGTTCTCGGCCCTGCACTCTTCAGCATCTACATGCTTCCGCTAAACGACATCATACGCAAATACGGTGTTAGCTTTCACTGTTAGCTAACACCCAACTCTACATGCCCCTAAAGCTGACCAACATGCCAGATTGTAGTCACCTGGAGGCGTGTCTTAATAAAATTAAACAATGGAACTTAAATGGAAATTAAACTAACTTTTTGCATCATCAAGAAAACGGAAATGTTGATTATTGGCCCTGCTAGACACCGACACTTATTTAATAATACCACCTTCAAATGTTAAAACAAAACAATTACACTAAGCGACTCAGTAAAGAATCTGGGTATTATCTTCGACCCAACTCTCTCATTTGAGTCACACATTAAGAGTGTTACTAAAACAGCCTTCTTTCATCTCCGTAATATCGCTAAAATTCGACCCATTTTGGCCACCAGCGATGCTGAGATCATTATTCATGCGTTTATTACGTCTCGTCTTGATTACTGTAACATATTATTTTGAGGTCTCCCTATGTCTAGCATTAAAAGATTACAGTTGGTACAAAATGCGGCTGCTAGACTTTTGACAAGAACAAGAAAGTTTGATCATATTACGCCTATATTGGCTCACCTGCACTGGCTTCCTGTGCACTTAAGATGTGACTTTAAGGTTTTACTACTTAAGTATAAAATACTACACGGTCTTGCTTCATCCTATCTTGCTGATTGTATTGTACCATATGTCCTGGACAGAAATCTGCGTTCTAAGAACTCCAGCTTATTAGTGATTCCCAGAGCCCAAAAAAAGTCTGCAGGCTATAGAGCATTTTCTGTCGGTAACAGTTCGAGATGCTACCTCAGTAGAAGCATTTAAGTCCCATCTTAAAACTAATTTATACGCCCTAGCTTTGAAATAGACCCCTTCTTAGACCAGTTGATCTGCTGTCTCTCTTTTCTGCTCTGCCCTCGTCTCCAGCGTGGAGAGGTTATCAAGTGGCCACAAATCAGCTTCCACGGAAGAAGCGCTAGCTGTTCCAAGTTGGGACCCTGGATGGACCACTGCTCTATGCATCAGTAGATGACGTCACTGTGCTGCTGACTTGTCTACATACAAGAGGATCCACTGCTGGCCTCACGATGAAATGAACTCTCACATTATGAACTGTATCCACTCGACATCCATTGCACTGACCACTCAATGGGGGGTCCCCACATCTGCGGTCCCTTCTAAGGTTTCTCGTTGTCCTCATTGGGTTGAGTTTTTTCTTGCCCCGATGTGGGATCTGAGCCAAGGATGTCGTTGTGGCTTGTGCAGCCCCTTGAGACATTTGTGATTAAGGGCTATATTAATAAACTTTGATTGATGCTTTGATTGATAGAACAACAAGAAGCACACACACTACAGTCTAACAGGGTTTAAAAAGCTCATCATAGTGGTTTGCTTTCACCTGGACCAGCCAACATGACCTCACAAAGACAAATGTCCAAATGCTTAAAGTCACCGCAGCGATAGAAAGACAAGAAGAAAAACACACTTCCACAGCTGTGCATGCTAAATGACCCAGTGTGTTTACCTCTTCCCTTCTCCTTTAAACAGCCATAATAACTTTTGGGGCCCTTTTGTCCTCTTGTTCCCCTTGTCCCTGTACAACTTTGCAGGATAATGCAGGCGCAAGTACTGTTTACACACACACACGCACACACACACACACCCACCCACACACACACACACACACACACACACACACACACACACACACACACACACACACACACACACACACACACTCATAGAAATGTGCAGTCAAAAGACTTCCTGCAGCACCCAACTATGTGAAGGGTGATTGAAGATACCTGTTCCCACAAAAATGGACATTCCACAAAAATGGACATAATGCCATCTTACATGACTAAAACTAATCTATCATGTTGGCAATAAAAACATTTACAAAATGCGGAGATGGTTGCTTTTCATTGGATGGATTAGTGTTTCTCAAAGTGTGGTTCACATGCCACTGAAGTAGCAATATTCATTTTTGTAATGCTAAATGCATGAAAACCTGTTTTGATAACACAAGCATCTTCAAAAATGATTTAGGTTTGAACAAAAAAAACAGCAATATTTTTGAGGATTGCGACCCCAAGATAATTTTTTTTTTCCAAATATAAATGTTTTTAAAAAGCTTTAAAAATGAAGAATTTTTAAGTTAAGTTAAATTCAATTAAAGTACCAATGATTGTCACACACACACACTATGTGTGGTGAAATGTGTCCTCTGCATTTGACCCATCCCCTTGTTCACCCTCTGGGAGGTGAGGGGAGCAGTGGGCAGCAGCGGTTGCCACGCCCGGGAATCATTTTTGGTGATTTAACCCCCAAATCCAACCCTTGATGCTGAGTGCCAAGCAGGGAGGTAATGGGTCCCATTTTTATAGTCTTTGGTATGACTCGGTTTTGTAAATTCCTAAACACAATGAAAAATAAATCGTATTACAAAAAAAAAACAGCAATTGTATTTTTTTTATCTCAATTTAAAAAAAGAAAATAACTAGAGTAAATGTATTGCCAATTTTGACGATTTGTTATTATTCTACACACAAAGGAAAATGTAAATTTTGCATTAGATAAAAACCTTGAAAATGCTCTAGGTTTGAACAAATTTTTTTTAGATGAGTAAGAAATACTACACACAAAGACAATATGTATTTTCATACATTCATTTTGTCTTGGAAAAAAGGCAAACCAATTTTTTGTTTGTATTCAAAAAACAAAACAAATTGGGGATAAATATTTGCCAAATCTTAAGATTTGTTCAAATTCTACACACAAAGGAAAATATTTATTTTGCATAACATAAAAACGTTGAAAATGCTCATGGTTTAAACAAAAATTGTAATGATAAAAAAAATATTGCACACAAAGACAATATGTATTTTCGTACGTTCTTAAGAAGCTTGTCTTTGATAAAATATGGTAAGGAAAAACTGCAAAATTATTTTTCATTTCACAAAAAGAAACAAATGTTTCCAAAGAGAAGATGTAGAGTTTGTTGTTTTAATGGCAAGCAATACAATCCCACAAAAATAGACACAATGCGACCTAACATGACTAATGGATCATGCAGCCAGAAAAAAATAATCCAAAATGTGGTGATTGATGCCTTTCATTGGACATGTTTCTCAAAATGTGGCTCATGGGCCACTAGTGGTTCAAGAGAAACTCCCAAGTGGTCCATCTTTATTGTAGAAGTTGGAATGGTTTTCTCTAGATTTTAGGCCAGGCTCTGCAGTACTGTTCAAGTTCAGACAGTCTACATCATGCTGCTGTTGTTGGGACATATGGTCTGCAGATATTGTCTTGGAAAGAAGCAATTTGTTGACCTTTAAAAGTCAAATACGACATCATGGAGGACCAGTGTAATTTGTGCACGATGATACTGTACACTCCAGTCTGATAGGTATGAAAGCAGTGAGCCAATGAGGATGTATTTACTCTGCGCTCTCTTCTCACCAAACTGCTGCTCTTGCCCCCACACCATACATGTGACAGTTTGGCTTCAGCTTCCTGCACACTCACCAAACATTTCAATGCCTATTTGCTTTCATTCACAAGTGGTGCACACTCATTTGGAAAGGATGGTTCTGGAACATGCATTCAAAATATAATCATAATCACCTTTAAGGAAGCATTTTGGACAACCTAAACCTTGAAAGTCATGTGACTTCTCTCAGCCAATCACAGAAGACGTGTGAAAATGACCATAATGGAAGAATCACCAATAATCACATCCAGAGAGAGTCCTGCTATAATGATGTATAATCCCTGTTAATTAAATCATAATGATAAATTATATATATATATATATATATATATATATATATATATATATATATATATATATATATATATATATATATATATATATATATACATTTACATATACATATATACACACATATACATATATATGCATATATGTACAGTATATATATATATATATATATATAAAAAAAAAAATATATATATATATATATATACATATTCATATATACACATATATATACACATATACACACATATACATATTCATATATACACATATATATACACATATAAACACATATACATATATGTGTGTGTGTATATATATATATATATATATATACATACATATATATATATATATATATATATATGTATGTATATATATATATATATATATATATATATATATATACATACATATATATATATATATATATATATATATATATATATATATATATATATATATATATATATATATATATATATATATATATATATATATGTGTGTGTGTGTGTGTGTGTGTGTGTGTGTGTGTAACATTTCGTTCAATATTGTATGATTTCTGTAGATGGATAAGCATCAATTGACAATATTTAGTTATTTAGAAAAACAAAGATTTTTTTTCCATTTTTTATTAAGGTATTAGGAAACAAATCTGTTTTGAAAATATATGTTATGTTTTTTTGGTGGTGGAGGATTAGAAAAAAAATTAAGAAATGTATACTTATTTTTGCATTAGAAAAAAAATTAAGATTTCTGGTTAATTGGATACTAAACAGAAATAAATTAAATACATTTGTTCTGCTTTTGCTACATTTTAATTCACCCTCCCTCCCCCAATTGTTTTTATTTTTGGGTTACAATATAATTTGTTCAACTAAAACACACTATATTAATTTTATTTTTTTTAAATTATAAAAAAAACATTCATGACAACAAAAATAAAATCTAAAATTAGAGATACACGTTTTTTTTCTGTTATTGAAAAATAAACACATTTTTGTTTTGATTTGGCTGAGAAACAACTATAAAAATATCCACAATGTGGAATGATTGGAACGTGGTCTATTGTTTCGAAAATGTTCTAGTACATACATTTCATTTAACTTCCCATCTGAAATAAAAACTTGCGGACGTGTTCAATTCATGTGCAGTCAACAAGACCATACATTTCAAGATACTGAGTTAGAATACAGTAATTTGAGAATAAATGCAATTTAAAATATGTGATAGGTGAGTGCTTACCTTTGTGGGTCGGTTTTATGGCGAAATAATCACAGCAGTACGACTCGGCGAGCAACAGAGCGAGACAGCTAGAAGATAAAAAAGCAGCAGGACGGTGGACCCCTCTGAGGGAACCCTGGGATATGTGCTCATAACAGATGACCACCTTGTGGACACAGCTTATATCTGCTGCAGGGTGGAGCCACAAAGGCGGGTGGGGCCAGCGAGGCAGCCTGAAACCAGCACAGGAGGCAGGGCAATGAATTAAAAAAACGTTATTATAAGGCACAAAAACATATTTCTCAGCTGAGCACACGCAAAGATAAAGACTAATTTTGTCCTCGTGGTTTATGTCATCTAATGGCCACCGAGTGCATTAAACAGCGGCACAGTGGACGCATTGTTTGACCTCACCTGTTCTGGCACGCGGCGAAGGAAAACCCAAACAGACCACAAAGCAAGCGTGTGTCCCACTCAGTGTGTGTACTCGCTACTAATTCAATAATCAGAATTTGTCATATGTTATTGCAAAAGAAGCTGCAAACACTGGAAGCGACAAAATTAAGTCATAAATGGCGCGCTTGGACTGCTCCAAATGGGACGTTTTTTTATGGCATATATGCCTGAACAGTCACCAGAGGTGGGTAACGCGTTACGTTTACCCTGATACATTACTTTTTGGATAAATTGTAGTTCAACCCAACTCTCTCGTTTGAGTCACACATTAAGAGTGTTACTAAAACGGCCTTCTTTCATCTGCGTAATATCGCTAAAATTCGTTCCATTTTGTCCATTTTGTTAGACTTTTGACAAGAACAAGAAAGTTTGATCATATTACGCCTATACTGGCTCACCTGCACTGGCTTCCTGTGCACTTAAGATGTGACTTTAAGGCATACTTGCCAACCCTCCCGGATTTTCCGGGAGACTCCCGAAATTCAGCGCCTCTCCCGAAAACCTCCCGGGACAAATTTTCTCCCGAAAATCTCCCGAAATTCAGGCGAAGCTGGAGGCCACGCCCCCTCCAGCTCCATGTGGACCTGAGTGACGTGTTGACAGCCTGTTCACACGTCCGCTTTCATACAATATAAACAGCTAATGATCGAGGGCGAGTTCTTGGTTTCTTATGTGGGTTTATTGTTAGGCATTAACGTCCTCCCAGCGCAGTAACAACACACAACAACAGCAGTCAAGTTTTCGTCTACCTAAAGCAGTTCATCTGCCGTAAACAGTAATGTTGTGACACTTTTAAACAGGACACTACTGCCATCTACTGTACATGCATATGTGACCCACCCATAATGTGTCACATTTTTGTGTTGATTAATTTATTTTATTTTGTGGTTTGAATTCGTTTTTGGAGCTGTCATTACACATTTATCAGTATTCACATTGGTCAGTAGGGGGCAGTAGGGCGTTTCTTCCCAATTGAATGCTATCACCTGCAGATCGGAAGTGTCTTGTCATTCTGATGAGCGCGACCAGTCTGTGAACAATTGAAACGTCCTGTGTGCTTTTTCCTCCTGTAAAACAGGTTAGTTTTGGTGAATCAACTCACTGAATAATATCCATGTGATCTTTATAAGTTTAAGTACACATTCTGATGGTGGAGCCTAACTCTAAAGTGTTTGTGAGTTGTAGTTTGTATTTGTGAATGAATCCAGTGTACAGCTGCAGTAATCAATACAAAATGGCGATGTGAGTGCGCAATGTTTATGTAGGAACTTCTGATCCTAATTCAGACTCCCAAATTAGAGTTCCCATTTTCTTATTGATTTTATAATGTATATTTGTATGATGTGTGTGTTCTGAAATAGTGACAGAGAATAGAACAAGGATGGACAATTCAACCCTTAACTCAACAATGAGTAGATGAGTGTTATGTGTGTGTATGTGTAAATAAATGAACACTGAAATTCAAGTATTTATTTTATTTATTTATATATATATATATATATATATATATATATATATATATATATATATATATATATATATATATATATATATATATATATATATATATATATATATATAGCTAGAATTCACTGAAAGTCAAGTATTTCTTATATATATATATCTTAACCACGCCCCCCGCCCCACCCCCGACCACGCCCCCCACTCCCTACCCCCCACCTCCCGAAATCGGAGGTCTCAAGGTTGGCAAGTATGCTTTAAGGTTTTACTACTTACGTATAAAATACTACACGGTCTAGCTCCACCCTATCTTGCCGTTTGAATTGTACCATATGTCCCAGCAAGAAATCTGCGTTCAAAGAACTCCGGCTTATTAGTGATTCCCAGGGCCCAAAAAAAGTCTGCGGGTTATGGAGCGTTTTCTATTAGGGCTCCAGTACTATGGAATGCCCTCCCGGTAACAGTTAGAGATGCTACCTCAGTAGAAGCATTTAAGTCCCTTCTTAAAACTCATTTGTATACTCTGGCCTTTAAATAGACCCCTTTTTAGACCAGTTGATCTGCCGTTTCTTTTCTTTTCTCCTCTGCCCCCCTCTCCCTTGTGGAGGGGGAGGCCACAGGTCCAGTGGCCATGGATGAAGTGCTGGCGGTTTGAGTCGGGACCCGGGGTGGACCGCTCGCCTGTGCATCGGTTGGGGACATCTCTGCGCTGCTGACCCGTCTACGCTCGAGATGGTCTCCTGCTGGCCCCACTTTGGACTGGACTGTCACTATTATGTTAGATCTACTCTGGACTGGACTTTTGCAATATTATGTCAGACCCACTTGACGCCCATTGCATCCGGTCTCCCCTAGAGGGGAGGGGGGGGTCACCCACATATGGTCCCATTGGGGTTGTGAGTTTTTCCTTGCCCTTATGTGGGCTCTGTACCGCGGATGTCGTTGTGGCTTGTGCAGCCCTTTGAGACACTTGTGATTTAGGGCTATATAAATAAACATTGATTGATTGATTTATTTTAATGCAACATACTTTTTACTTTTACTTCAGTATTTTTTTGAGTTACATGGAGTTTCATTCCGATCGCTACATTTATTTATATCATCATTATTTATAATCTACAGCTTGCAAAGACAAATTGTTTGGCTCGTTAGAGCGACTTCCTTCAGCAGGCGGTCACATGACTCTGTTTCACCAATCCAACGTAAGTACTAATAACATGTACCAATTTTACCAATCAAACAGAGCCTGGCAGTCACATGACCGGTCTCAAACAACACACTGTAAAAAGTGACATAACGTTGTACGAGGCAGCACGACTCTGTTGTCCACATTTCAGCTGACAAGAATTCCACTTTCAACGAAAGAAAACATGTTGTAGTAAGTTGTAGATGGTCTTTTATATTTTAGCTAACATTATGCGAACATTAGCATTGTTATAACGTCACAAGTTACTGTAAAATGTGTATGTTTTGTGGTATTGTCACTGTCTCTTTCACACACACACACACACACACACACACACACTCCCACACACACACACACACACACACACACACACACACACACACACACACACACACACACACACACACACACAATCACATAAATACACACGCACACACCAACTATTAATGTCTGCAAAATTAGCTACTAAATATTAATACGTTACTCACCAATTACTCAGTGCTTAAGTAGTTTTACCACTGAATACTTACGCTTACTCAAGTAATTATTTGAATGACTACCTTTGATATTACTCTTAAAAAATGATACTGTTACAATCCACTCACCTCTTATACATACTTGCCAACAGGGGGGGCGTGGTTGGGGGCGGATCTAAGAGGGGAGGAGTATATTTACAGCTACAATTCACCAGGTCAAGTATTTCATATATATATATATATATATATATATATATATATATATATATATATATATATATATATATATATATATATGAAATACTTGACTTTCAGTGAATTCTAGCTATATATATATTTATTTTATATATATATATATATATATATATATATATATATATATATATATATATATATATAAAATATATATATATATATATATAAATAAAAGAAATACTTGAATTTCAGTGTTCATTTATTTACACATATACACACACATAACACTCATCTACTCATTGTTGAGTTAAGGGTTGAATTGTCCATCCTTGTTCTATTCTCTGTCACTATTTTTCTAACCATGCTGAACACCCTTTCGCAGGTACCCAGAAAGGTTTCGAGTACCACCAAAAAAACTGAATCTCTGAAGACAGTATAAAAATCTGTGTTAAAGGTGTACAAATACTGTTTGTATAATAAGCATGTTTATTTTTTAAATGAGGGTTAAGAGTTCAGTACTAAAAAAAAAAAGAAAAGAATGTGGCTTAAGTACAGTTTTTTAATTGAGCTGCTGCATTTTTTGGTTGGGTTGTTTATTTATTTTGAGTAACTTCTATACATTTCTAAAAGGGGAGGAATGTAATAGTGATCTATGTTTGTCTGTTGCCATCTCCTGGTGAATGTTGGCTATAGCGTACTGGGGTTACTTTTTGGTTGGCCAACGATTTGCGTGGTGTTGCGCACCTGACGTCACTCAGGTTCGCATGGAGCTGGAGGGGGCGTGGCTTCCAGCTCCGCCTGAATTTCGGGAGATTTTCGGGAGAAAATTTGTCCCGGGAGGTTTTCGGGAGAGGCGCTGAATTTCGGGAGTCTCCCGGAAAATCCGGGAGGGTTGGCAAGTATGTCTTATAGTCGCACACAAATATAAAAACACATCAATTGATGTGTTAATAAATTATGCGAGAAACAAGCAAAGAATTACCCGCAGAATATTATAAACAGAAGGTTGCAACATTATGCAAGGATGTGTGTGTTGCAAAAACACGTACCTGTATCTCGAATTTTTTTTAATTTTTTTTTATTTTTTATCTACTTATACTTTAGTGTTTGCATTAGACAAAAATTTAAAAAAAAGTTGCGGACAGACTGCTTCGTTGAGCTAGAATGTTAACTGGAAACAAATTAGCTCACATAAACTATTAGCTGTTATTTAGGGAGTCGCCCCGCTAGCAACTTTAGTGAACCGCACAAGTCCAGCGAAGGGTCACCTGCACATGCGTTTAGAAAAATGTAAACGCATGTGCATTTAACTCTTTGTTGGTCTTGCAAAGAACGTAAATAGAAGTTATAAAATGGCAGCCAGAGATAATTGCAATGATGAGCTAGGATGTGTTTGAGAGACAAATGTGATAATACAGTAGCAGCTGATGGCAGCTTGTTAGCTATCAGACCACTTTAGCAATTCACATGAGACTTTAGCGTAGCTCGTGAGACCAGTGGGAGAATATAAACAGGAAGTTGTAAAAATACTTTGTTGAGCTAAGACATACTTGCCAACCTTGAGACCTCCGATTTCGGGGGGTGGGGGCGGGGGGCGTGGTCGGGCGTGGGGCGGGGGCGTGGTTGGGGGCGTGGTTAAGATATATATATATATATATATACATTTATATATATATATATATATATATATATATATATATATAAGAAATACTTGACTTTCAGTGAATTCTAGCTATATATATATACAGTATATATATATTTTATTACATATATATATATATATATATATATATATATATATATATATATATATATATATATATATATATATATATATATATATATAAATAAATAAAATAAATACTTGAATTTCAGTGTTCATTTATTTACACATACACACACACAACACTCATCTACTCATTGTTGAGTTAAGGGTTGAATTGTCCATCCTTGTTCTATTCTCTGTCACTATTTCAGAACACACACATTATACAAATATACATTATAAAATCAAAGCAAAGCTTAAATGGGGATGAATATAAATAGGAAGTCAGAGAATGGCACGTTAAGCTAGGTTCGTATTAACTACAAACAAATCAGCTATCATTAGCTGCTAGCCACTTGTTAGCTAGTCGCCAACTTTAGCAATTCACATCAGACTTTAGCACACCTCGTCAGACCAGCGGAAGAATATAAACAGGAATTTGCAACAATGAGCTGGGATGTTGACAGGAGACAAATGAGCAAGCAGACGTTTGTATGACTTTACTTACCTCAAGAGAACATCAAATGGTTCAATGGGGAAGAACACAAACAGGAAGTCAGAAAATGCCATGTGTAAGCTACGACGTTAACTGAAAACAAAGTAGCTAACATTAGACACTTTTTAGAGTGCCGCCTCGCTAGCAAATTTAGCAAACCTTGTGAAACGTTACTGAACCTCGCAAAACCAAAAAAGAGTTAACTGCGCATGATTTTAGAAGAACGTAAACAGGAAGTTGTGAACTGGTAGCCAGAGATGATTGCAATGTTGAGCTGGTATGCGGCCAAGGGACTAACAAGCTAACAGTAGCTGCTAGCCACGTGTTAACTAGATGTTCACTTTAAAAAATTACATCAGACTTTAGCATATCTCATGTGACCAGCGGAATAATATGAACAGGAAGTTGTAAAAGTACAATATCGAGCTGGGATATTGACGGCCTTGGATAATGAGAAAGCAACATTTAAATTATGACTTTTCAACAGCTTAGGGTTAAATGGGGAACAATATAAACAGGAGGCCAGACAATGCCACGTTAAACTAAGATGTTAACTGAAACAGCTGAAACATTAGCTGCTAGCCACTTGTGAGCTAGTCACCAACTTTAGCGATTCACATGAGACTTTAGCGTATCTCGTGAGACCAGCGGAAGAATATGAAAAAGAAGTTACAACAATGCAAAGTTGAGCTGAGATGTTGTTGATAGGGATGCCTGATAATATCGGGCTGCCGATATTGTCGGCCGATAAATGCTTTAAAATGTAATATCGGAAATTATCGGTATTGGTTTCATAATTATCAGCATCGGTTTCTAAAAGTAAAATGTATGACGTTTTAAAACGCCGCTGTGTACACGGACGTAGGGAGAGGTACAGAGTGCCAATAAACCTTAAAGGCATTTCCTTTGCGTGCGTGCCATCTGAGTCACATAATATCTACCGGCTGTTCTCATCACGAATTAATGCAAGCAAACTTGGCCAACAGCCATACAGGTCACACTGAGGGTGGCCATATAAACAAATTTAACACTGTTACAAGTATGTGCCACACTATGAACCCACACCAAACAAGAATGACAAACACATTTCGGGAGAACATCCGCACCGTAACACAACATAAACACAACAGAACAAATACCCAGAATCCCTTGCAGTACTAACTCTTCCGGGACGCTACAATATAAACCCCCCGCTACCCCCCTACCCCCACCTCCTCATTGTCTCTCTCAGGGAGAGCATGTCCCAAATTCCAAGCTGCTGTTTGGATAGATAGATAGTACTTTATTGATTCCTTCAGGAGAGTTTCCTCAGAAAAATTAAAATTCCAGCAGCAGTGTGCAGAATTGAGATTACAAAAATAATAAAAATAAAAAGCAACAATGAGAATAAAAATATAACAGAAAAATAAGAATATAACAAGAGAAACTAGGCAGTAGTGAGCATGTTATGAAAAAGTATTGCACTGTTATTGTTTTGAGGCATGTTAAAAAAACAATGCACTAATAAAATAATAAATATGGTAGTGCCATGTTGGCATTTTTTTCCATAACTTGAGTTGATTTATTTTGGAAAACCTTGTTACATTGTTTAATGCATCCAGCGGGTCATCACAACAAAATTAGGCATAACAATGTGTTAATTCCATGACTGTATATATCGGTATCGGTTGATATCGGTTTCGGTAATTAAGAGTTGGACAATATCGGAATATCGGATATCGGTAAAAAAGCCATTAACGGACATCTCTAGTTGTTGAGCCAATAAAACTAACACAATTATGACTTTATGTACCTTATGAGAACAGCAACAGATTAAATGAGGAAGAATATAAACAGGAAGTCAGACAATGCCAAGTTGAGCCATTCCCCATCTTTACAGGGCGCCGCCCTTGTGGCAAAACATCAGTGTTCCTCTTCTGAATACCTTGTAAGTATGTCTGATCTTAAACGGGTTTGTGCTACCAATGTATTTCTGTTGTACTTTTTAAATGCAATGACAATAAAGTTCCATTCCTTGTTGACGGAGGACAAATAAGCCAACATCAGCCGCTAACCACTACTTAGCTAGCCGCTCCTTTTAGCGTTGTCACTAGCTAAGAATGAAAAACCTGTACAGTAGGCTTTTGTCAATTCTTTTTAGATTTGCTTTTTTTTTTTTTATAGAAACACATATACAAACATTTATTTTGGATTAGAAAAAAGTCAGCTTTAATTCTGATAATTATTAATATATTATGATCTTTTTTGTGTTGTTTATTGGGTTTAAGTTAATTTTTTTGAGCCCGAATCAGGCTGTTTTGTTTTATAGTACAATATATTAATTTTACGTGATGGCTGCAGAAGACAAAACATGTATCTCCAAGTAAAAAAAAAAAAATTCTAACTTAAACTTAAAATAGTGTACTGTTTTTATTTGGAAAAAGAAAACCTAATGATGCCGTCCCCAGATTTGAAACAAAAAAAATGGAACTACATGTACAGTATGTCCATTTTTCTGTGGTTGCCAGAAAATAGAAAAAAAACTTGTGTCTCCAATTTGTGTATCTCCAAGTACTTTTGGTTTCAATTAAAACATGAATACATTTAAAATAGTATTTTTCTTTTCCAAAAACAAGTCTTCAATTTTGTATGTTTTTTGGCTTATTTTCTAGAGACAATAAAAACATATTTTTTATAACACTGTAGAAAAACAACTTAAAACTACTTCTCTCTAATCAAAATCTAAATATTTACAATAATATTGTAGTGTTGGACGGGTTTGATAAATGTCTTTGTTTGAAGATGTCAAGAAATGCTGACTCAATGTACGATCATTTCAACTTTTAATGATCATGTCAATTTTAGACACACGCACACAAGTGAAAGCAAAGCATACTTAGTCGACGCAGAACCGCCACGAGCCGTCCTTCTTCTTTACCAGAACTGCGGGTGCTGCCCATGTACTGCTGGAGGGCTCGATGACGCCCGCCTGGCGTATCTCCTCGATTTTCTCCTGGGCAGCCACTCATTTGGCAAGGGGCAGACGGCGTGGGTGTAGCCGGATTGGTCGTGCGTCTACTGTGTCGATGTCATGGAGTAAGAGACTGGTGTGCATGCAGTCTTCATCTTTCGCAGCAAAAATGTCTTGGAAAGCATTCAGTAAGCTTTTCAGTCGCTCCTGCTGGGTGGTATCCAGGCCTTGACTGCTTCGCTCTAACAGTTCTGCAATAGCCTGCTGGGTCTCTATAGTAGGCGGCATATTAGTAGAAGGGTTAGGTTGAGACTTCTCCTGGTCCACCATGAAGGCCGTAGCCGGGGATGGCTCTGTGGGGGCTGTCACTCTGCAGGCGCCTGGCTCATCAGTACCCTGGCGGGCAACTGTTTTCTCACCAAGATGAAGCATGGCCCTAGGCACATCGACCACAGCTCCCCACATCTCCAACAGGTCAAGCCCAACAATGCAGGGGTCTTGGATGTCGGCCAGCCAGAATGGGTGTCGTCTCTCTTGGTCCGCCACCTTAATGCACATTGTCCCTTGGCCCAGCATGGCAGCCTTGCTACCGGTGACGGTTGTAATTCAGGCGTTGGTGATTGTCCAGCCTGATGGCAAGCTGCGCTGCAAGTGGGGAAGGACACCCGGCCGGATGATGGAGATAGTGGACCCCGTGTCAACCAGGGCTCTGCAGACTGTTCCATCAAGCTCACATTCCAGGTATAGCTCCCTGGCCCTGCCCAGGCGGCCCAGGCGCTGTGCGTCACATTCGGGTACAGTGGAAACCATCCCGGGTGTCAGTTACCTGACACTGACACCCCTCTCTAGTTTGACGACACCTCAGCGGCAACATCAATGGGGGCAGGGGCTGGACAGTATCTTGCAATGTGGCCAGGGACACCGCAGCGGTAACAGTTCACTTTGGTCTGCCTCCTCCGGGAGGAGCGTGGCCGTGGCGTTGCAGTCACTTGGTCGGCTCCCTCTCGTTCTGTCCCGTCCCATCCAGTCTGGCGGACTCGCGGAACATCACAGCGGCCATCTGGACACAGGACGTGCTCCACACGTTCGGCTTCAGTCAATTCAGCAGAGAGAGAGTGTTTAGCAAACATTCTGAGATGTTCCCAAAGTCGTTCAGGCTGTAGACCACGGACAAAGGCTTCCACTGTGAGCTCTTCCTGTAATACTTCTGGAAACGCTGGGTGGCCCCTTTGCACCAGACGGCGAAGGTCCGCAGCATAAGCTCCGAGACTTTCTCCCAAAAAGCGTCGCCGCTTTTACAGCTGCTCTCGTGCTTCGTCTGCATGGATTGGTCGCCCGTAACGTCGTTGAAGAGCCTCGCGCATGACCCCCCAATCAGCCAATTCCTCCTCTTGTAAATCGATTAAACACTGTCGGGCTGGGCCTTCCAGGGATAGCGCCACATGCCCTGCGGTTGCCACATCAGACCAGCCATTCAAACGTGCTGCTAGCTGGACCTGGAGGAGGAAGGATTCAATAGAGCCTTCTCCACTATAGTGAGGAAGCTTTGGTGTGGCGATGCTTGGCCTGTAGTCATCTCGCCGGGAATTTGTGTCCACCATCACCGCAGGAGAGGCACTTCTTCGCCAGGCACTCCTTCCCACACGAGGCGCACTTCCTCCATCTGGTTGAACTTCCAATCTTGTCCCATCAGATTGAGCTTCCATTCTTCCTCCAAGTGGTTCCTCTCATTTACTTGGTGATGATGTAGTTGAGCCTCCAATCCACCAGAGCGGCGCTTGTTCCTTTCCTCTTCCTGGTGACGAGGTAGTTGGTCTTCATCCGGAAGTGCATTCTCCCAGCACTTGATGAGATCCTCAAGCTTCTTTGAGAAAGCCATCCCACTTCTGACACCAATGTAGCGTTGGACGGGTTTGATAAATGTCTTTGCTTGAAGATGTCAAGAAATGCTGACTCTATGTACATTCATTTCAACTTTTAATGATCACGTCAATGTTAGACACACGCACACAAGCGAAAGCAAAGCATACTTACTCAACAGCCACACATGTCACACTGAGGGTGTCCGTATAAAACAACATTAATACAGTCACAAACATGCGCCACACTGTGAACCCACACCAAACAAGAACGACAAACACATTTCGGGAGAACATCCGCACCGCAACACAACATAAACACAACAGAACAAATACCCAGAATCCTTTGCAACACTAACTCTTCCGGGATGCTACAATATGTTATCAAGAACATCCCTGATGCTTAACTTTGTTTTACACTTGCATGGCGCTGAACAAAAATATTCTAATGTTACTTAAAATTCCTTGATATCAACTATGTAATTTTTTTTTGCCACAAGTTACAGCTTTTTCACCACGTGACCGTCAGGGTGTATCCAAACGGGAACGAAAACCCCGCCATCCTGGCTCTCACAGCTGTCTTGGAGAAAGTGTGAAGCGCTTAGTCAGCGTGACGCTTTGCTAGAAAGACGCCCCACTAAAAATAAATCTTCCTTCCTCACAGCTTCTTTGTTGCCTTTTGACGACAGACAACTTTTTCCACCTGTCTCGGGCCCCCAGCCCACCCACCATCACTATTCCTTGTGTGCTGACAGCACTGCGGCACACTCATCATCTCAGTCATTTAAAGCTCATTAAAGCGGCGTGTCATTCAGTGTGTGTGTGTGTGTGTGTGTGTGTGTGTGCGTGTGCGTGTGTGTGTGCACCGCCCTGAGAGAGGGGTGCAGATTTCATGCGGTTTTTAAAGTGACACACTGGTGCAAAAGGGTGGATGTCCTGTTCCTGTCTCCAACAGCCAAGTGTCATGTTAGTCAGTTTACCGGCTTTTTAGCAAATCCCTCAGCACTGTCAGCCTTTTGTTAGCATGCGATCATGCTGTCAACCTTCACACCATTTGCAAAGCATCCGTCATCCCTCTCAACAACATGTCAGTCACAGCAAGGCTATTGTGCGTCCTTAAGTATTTTCAACGTACATGCTCCGGCCAGGGGTCTCCAAACTTTTTGACTCGGGGTTGGGTTAAAAACATTTGGCCAGGGGCCGGACTGTATATATAATATATATGTATTCCGAGCGCGATGATGTCACGTTATCGATGGGAAAATGCATTTTTAGACAATATGATTTGCCGCCCGATTGTAGCTGAGATAGGCTCCAGCGCCCCCCGCGACCCCAAAGGGAATAAGCGGTAGAAAATGGATGGATGGATGGATGGATGATTTGCCTGAGCGGCTAGGAGACACCGAGAGTAACAAGCAGTAGAAAATGAATTAGAAAGGACAGATTAAAAAATAAATAAATAAATACAATAAAAATGTTTAACTTGGGACTTCCCTGTCATGTGGCTGTAGTTTTGGGACCCCTGTGCTACGCCATGATGTATAAGTTTGTGATTAAGTCAAAATAAGTCTTTTTGGCTTTTGCCTGACAGTTGCGTCCAAAAATTGTTTGCTGCACACGCTCGTTTTTGTTATGTTTTTTGGCTTGCAGCGATTTTTAAACATGGCCAACAAAATGAAGGATTAGGGTCAAAAACAAAGCAAATAAAAACAGATATCGGAGAAAAAAGCATTGTTTGTGACGACTGGGTCGCATAGTGATGCGGGTGTGGTTCTCCCAAGGATGCAGACGGCTTCGGACACAGCTTGCAGGTAGGAAAAATGATTTATTTTAAATATAAATAATATGATGAACAAACAAAAGGGCTAGCGTGGGAGCTAGCAAACCAAAAGAGCCTAGCGTGAGAACTAGTAGCTAAGAAACAGTAAATAATCGTCGTCATCAGTTGTGTGAGAACAAACTACGAAGCCAGACAGAGTGAGGCCAGAGCAAAGACTAAATAGCCCTCTGATTAGCGCCCGGGCAACAGGTGCGCGTCCCGAACACTAACCAGAGGCAGGTGCGCACAATCTGCCGTCATGGCAACAGAAACAAACTAAACTCAAGGTGCTGAAAACACGTGACACAAACAAACAAACTCTGATCCGGGCAGCGGATCGTAACAGTACCCCCCCCTTAAAGGACAGATTCCAGATGTCCCTTGACACTAAATAAAACTAGAACCCAAAAAACAAGAAATAGTTCGAGAGTCAAGGGAGGGTGGAGGGAGGATTTGGTGGTGGGTCGCCAGGCCACGTGTCCCCGAATCCACCGGGGAAGAGTCAGGTGGCGGCGGCGAGTGGAACGCCGCTGCCGCAGGCGAGGCGGGCGACCACGGAAAGGCCACATTCGTGGCTGCCGAGAAGGTGGGCGTGAGTGGCGCCAGAAGTTCAGCAGCCGGAGAGTTCTACGACTACGTCTCGGGTGTCGCTGCTGTTTGCGCCACTGGCGTCCATAAACAAACCTCCGAGAGCGCCGCTTACGCAGCCAGACCACTCGAGGTCGCTGAGACGAAGACGAGGAGAGAGCAGACGTCGCCGTGGAAACAGGAGGAGCCGACGTCGCCGTGGAGGCAGGAGGAGCCGACGTCGCCGTGGAGGCAGGAGGAGCCGACGTCGCCGTGGAGGCAGGAGGAGCCGACGTCGCCGTGGAGGCAGGAGGAGACGTCGTCGCCGTGGGAGCAGGTGCAGGTTCTGGTACCAGCCGTGGAGCAGGTGCAGGTTCTGGTACCAGCCGTGGAGCCGGCGCTGCCGCAGGCGAGGCGGGCGACCACGGAAAGGCCACATTCGTGGCTGCCGAGAAGGTGGGCGTGAGTGGCGCCAGAAGTTCAGCAGCCGGAGAGTTCTACGACTACTGGTGTGGGTACCAGCCGTGGAGCCGGCGCTGGTGTGGGTACCAGCCGTGGAGCCGGCGCTGGTGTGGGTACCAGCCGTGGAGCCGGTGCTGGTGTGGGTACCAGCCGTGGAGCCGGCGCTGGTGTGGGAACCAGCCTTGGAGCCGGCGCTGGTGTGGGAACCAGCCTTGGAGCCGGCGCTGGTGTGGGAACCAGCCTTGGAGCCGGGACAGGGGTTGGTCTTGGAGTCGGTGCTGGTGTGAGAACCAGCCTTGGAGCCGGCGCTGGTGTGAGAACCAGCCTTGGAGCCGGCGCTGGTGTGGGAACCAGCCTTGGAGCCGGCGCTGGTGTGGGAACCAGCCTTGGAGCCGGCGCTGGTGTGGGAACCAGCCTTGGAGCCGGCGCTGATGTGGGAACCAGCCGAGGAACTTGGCATGGTGGAGCTTGGCGTGGTGGAGGTACTGGAGACGAAGCTTGGTGTGTCAGCCGAGGTGCAGGAACAGGTGCTAGCCGAGGTGCAGCTGGTGGTGGCCTAGCTGGCGGTTGTGGCTTAGCAGGACGAAGGACTGGTGGCGGTGGCCGTGCAGGAGGTTGCGGTTTAGCACGCCGGAAGACTGGTGGCGGTGGCCGTGCAGGGGGTTGCGGCTTAGCACGTCGAAAGACTGGTGGCGGTGGCCGTGCAGGGGGTTGCGGCTTAGCACGCCGAAAGACTGGTGGCGGTGGCCGTGCAGGAGGTTGCGGCTTAGCACGCCGAAGTTGTGCCACCGCACTAGCACAGTTCCCAGTACTAGCCCCCCCCTCAAGACGCGGATACCAGACGCGCTCTTTGCGGTTTGGAACCGTCTTCAAGGGTGGGTGGGGGGAGGTATGGAGGGGGGTATATTCTTCAAATTGTCCAAATTGACTATTATCATCCCCCACTTGAGATTGGGTGGGAGCACAGGGGGAAAAAATATGTGCAGTGGGCGGAGCAATAGTCACTGGGGGCGGAACCAAAGTCACTGGAGGTGGAGTCTGAAAATCAGAATGTGACTGACTAGACTTACACTTAATAAAAATGTCCTGATAATGTCTTATCTTACAATGAAAGTCATTTGGTATTGGCTGACAGAAAGACTTAGAAGATGGAAAAAAAAAATCTTGTTCAATGATGTCATCAGAAGTGGGCGGAGTTACCTCTTCGGGAGGCGCCAATGACATGACATTACTGTTGCAACTGTCCATGTGACTTACAGCCCAATCGGAGAACTTTTTGGCGAAGTGGTCGATGGGGTTGCCAAACATCTGAGGAGGGGGAGTTTGGGCTGAATGTAGCTTGCTTCGGTCCGGGGGAGGAGCGGCGCGTCTTGGCGGCGAGGGAAAGACCTCCTGGCCGGCTTCCGTCTTTGACGGCGCGCACGGTACTGCGGTTTAGCGGCGATGTCTTCCGACCAGAGGGAATCGATGGGGATAAGAGAGCCTCCAGGTCCCCACATGAGATTCGACCTCTCCTCCGTCGAATAGCGAAGCGTCTCGGCTTCCATCGCTCGCAACACCATGAGCGTACCTTCGTCCAACTCCTCGTTAGCCAGTGCGGGAGAATTGTTTTCTGCTGGCTTCGTACTGTGACGACTGGGTCGCATAGTGATGCGGGTGTGGTTCTCCCAAGGATGCAGACGGCTTCGGACACAGCTTGCAGGTAGGAAAAATGATTTATTTTAAATATAAATAATATGATGAACAAACAAAAGGGCTAGCGTGGGAGCTAGCAAACCAAAAGAGCCTAGCGTGAGAACTAGTAGCTAAGAAACAGTAAATAATCGTCGTCATCAGTTGTGTGAGAACAAACTACGAAGCCAGACAGAGTGAGGCCAGAGCAAAGACTAAATAGCCCTCTGATTAGCGCCCGGGCAACAGGTGCGCGTCCCGAACACTAACCAGAGGCAGGTGCGCACAATCTGCCGTCATGGCAACAGAAACAAACTAAACTCAAGGTGCTGAAAACACGTGACACAAACAAACAAACTCTGATCCGGGCAGCGGATCGTAACATTGTTGTCCTTATCATTTTCATTAATTGTCCTTTCCCCTCACAGAAAACACTCTCATTGGGGTAATAATTTACGTTACGACTTAGTTTCAAATGTTAATTTATAGGGTTTGGTAAAGAAACGTGAGTAATTGAAATGTCTGTTTTCGACACACGGCTTGATTCTCTCTCTCCCAATCCTCCTGCTTGCTCAACGCTGACGTTCTCCGATTTCGTATCAGCATTTGCAATAAGTTAGTCAACCGCTTAGTCAGAAATTGCAATTAAATTCTTTGTTAAAAAGCTCCTAATTTACAACTGTAATTGTAGTGGAAAAGGATGACAAAAAATGTATGTTTTGTATGTAATTCTTTTGTTAATTTAAAAATTCTAGATGAAAAACTTACAGCAAAAGTAAAAAAAATTAATAGTTTAAATAACATTTTTAATCGTAATCTGCAAAAGTAAAAAAATTTAATAGTTTAAATACAATTTTTAATCGTAATCTACAATTATGATTCCCTATAAATGATGAAAATAAATGATCTTTGTTTAGGAATGTTTTATTTATTTATTCAAATCGTAGATTAAAACAATCTTTTTACAAAAAAAGTAAGAAAATATCACATTAAAAAATAATTTCAATACAATTACAAATGAAATTACTTTAAAAACAGATAGTAATCTACCAGTTTAATTGCCTATAATTGATGATGAAAAAAATCAAATTATTCTGGATTCTTTTATTAATTTATTCAAATTGTTAATTTAAAAAAAAGTAATGAAAAACTACAAACAAATTAGAATAATTTAACTTAATAATTTAACTATCACAGTCTACAGTTGTAATGGTTTATAACTGATGATGAACAATGCATTTTTCTGGAATTATTTTGTTAATTTATTCAAATTGTAGATTAAAAACATCCATCCATTCATTTTCTACTGCTTGTCCCTCTCAGGGCCAACAAAGACAGACAGACAACATTCACACTCACATTCACACACTAGGGACAATTTAGTGTTGCCACTTAACCTATCCCCAGGTAGCTGGTGTACCCGGAGAGAACCTGCAAACTCCACAAAGAAAGACCCCAAGCCAGTGGATCAAACCCAGGGCCTTCTTATTGTGAGGCACCAGCATGCACAGGCACCATGCTGCACAGATTAACAATTCAACAAAAAAAGTTTATAAAAAAATCTTATTCAAGAAAATTGAAATAAAATGTAATAACTTAAAACATTTTTTATACATGATATTATTTATTTTATATATACATTATATTATATAATTCTGGATTTTTTGTTAATTTATTCAAATCACAGATAAAAAAAAAAAAAAAAAGAGTAATCCATCGTCTACCACAGTGTGATCCATGAACCATTTGTGGCCCCCGGCTCGTCATTGATCAGCCCCGGTTTTTTTTAAGGAATAGTTCCTAAAAAATTGCAAATTAACTTTAAAAACAGGGAATTATTCATCATTAAATGTTTACTTAATTGATTATCAAACATTCTAGCAAGAGAAAAGCGTTAATTACACAATAACTGTGGTGTCCGAAGTCTGGCTTGGAGGCCAAAAGCTTTGTGGCCCAAAGCTCGTCGCTGCACACCGTTTTCGTTGCACTTCCCGGTTAGAAAGCGTGAGCAGGGCTAAAGTCAATAGTTTTTATTTCAAGGGGTGATGTTTCACCACCCACCCTGCCATACAAACACTTATAAATGCAATAAATGCCCAAGACACCCCTCCTAACACTGACACATGCACGCACGCACAAAACACACTCACGCACACACACTTTGAGTTGTGGTGTGAAAGGTATACGATGGCCAGAAGGTAATGAGCTGTGTGTGTTTGCCCTTGTGCTTCGATTCTCTTCCTGTTCCATTAATGAAGCCTCACTAGGATCTGCCTCTAGCCATGCGGGTCGCACCTGTGTCACAGCCGCACTGCATTGGAGAGTCGTCATGCAGATTTGCATCTGGAAATAGAAAAATGGGGACGTTTGAAGCCATTGTTTCCAGAGTGAGCGGAACATTTTGATGTTTGGAATGGTTTGAATCAATTGAAAAATGTGCAATTAGCAACTCTTTATTTCAATAAAACATTTTGTCATGAAAAAAGGTAAAAATCACTGAATAAATTGGGCCTTTGGATCACTACTGAAATGCTCTTACATACACTACTGTAACACTCTTTTAAACACTACTGAAACGCTCTTAAAAACACTACTGAAACACTCTTATAAACACTACTGAAAAGCTCTGATAAACACTACTGAAACACTCTTACATACACTACTGAAACACTTGTATAAACACTACTGAAACACTTGTATAAACACTACTGAAACACTCTTACATACACTACTAAAACACTCTTACATACACTACTGAAACACTCTTACATACACTACTGAAACACTCTTACATACACTACTGAAACACTCTTATAAACACTAGTGAAACATTCTTACATACACTACTGAAACACTCTTATAAACAGTACTTAAATGTTTTTCTCTCATGCACACACACACACACACACACACACACACACACACACACACACACACACACACACACACACACACACACACACACACACACACACACACACACACACACACACACACACACCTGGAATTATTTTTCACTAGTATGTATAAACGGATTTCACCTGTGTGTGTGTGTGTGCTTTTTACACGTGCGTGTGAGAGACAACAATTTCGGTAGTATGAGCGCATCTTACCATTGTGTATGGGAGCATTTAACCATTGTGTGTAAGAGCATTTTACTAGTGTGTGAGCGATGTTGCATTCCAATTCCGGTGACCAATAATCCCCGCACCTTTTCAGACAAGTATTTTTCTTTTTTTCTTTTTTAAAGCCAAGTTACAAAATGTCTGCCTGACTGCCGACAAGTAGCTTAACCGAGGCAGGAGCTCTACTTCATAATTTGAAAGCTTCAGCGGAGAATATAAGAACACTTTCAATGCAACAAGGGTCGGGCTCCCGTCGTGGGTTGCACCTGCGTGCTGCGGCACCTGAGAGGCCACACAGCGGTGCCTTTCTCCCCCCGACAGCCAAGCAGCCTGGAGCACTTGTTTCATTGTGAGTTTACACCGCAGCGTCATCAAGTGCAACGTTCCAGTTCATGGACATCGAAGCAAGAGGAGGAAAAGGTAATTAGACATTATTTATTTCTAAATGATTGTTGAATCGCACGAAATGTAAGACAACATTACATTGTAGTGAGCTAAACAGTTAGCCTTAAGGCCTACTGAAACCACGCAGTCTGATAGTTTATACATCAATGATGAAATCTTAACATTGCAACACATGCTAATACGGCCGGGTTAGCTTACTAAAGTGCAATTTTAAATTTCGCGCGAAATATCCTGCTGAAAACGTCTCGATATGATGACACCGGTTCGTGATGTCACGGATTGTAGAGGACATTTTGGGACAGCATGGTGGCCAGCTATTAAGTCGGCTGTTTTCATCGCAAAATTCCACAGTATTCTGGACATCTGTGTTGGTGAATCTTTTGCAATTTGTTCAATGAACAATGGAGACAGCAAAGAAGAAAGCTGGAGGTGGGAAGCGGTGTATTGCGGCAGGTGTTGTGCCGGATAACGCACCCCCACCGTAGAATGCACCCCCTGACTGTTGTGCCGGATTACACAGCCGGTGTTTCATTGTTTACATTCCCGGAAGATGACAGTCAAGCTTTACCGTTGGCCTGTGGAGAACCGGGACAACAGAGACTCTTACCAGGAGGACTTTGAGTTGGATACGCAGACGCGGTACCGTGAGTACGCAAGCAGCTGCGGCTTCCAAACATTTGATCGCTTGCCCGTACGTGCGTGCCGCTATGTGCATGTCACGTACGTAACTTTGGGGACTTTGGGGAAATATATGTGCTGTATGAACTTTGGGGAGGTGAACGGTACTTTGGGCTGTGGGATTGAGTGTGTTGTGCAGGTGTTGAGTTGTATTGGCGGGTTATATGGACGGGAGGGGGGATGTGTTTGTTATGCGGGATTCATTTGTGGCATATTAAATATAAGCCTGGTTGTGTTGTGGCTAATAGATCTTGTGTTTATTCACTGTTTTAGTCATTCCCAGCTAAATATCAGGTCCCACCCGCCTCTCACAGCATCTTCCCTATCTGAATCGCTCCCACTGCCCTCTAGTCCTTCACTCTCACTTTCCTCATCCACAAATCTTTCATCCTCGCTTATTAATGGGAAAATCGTCGCTTTCTCGGTCCGAATCGCTCTCGCTGCTGGTGGCCATGATTGTAAACAATGTGCAGATGTGAGGAGCTCCACAACCTGTGACGTCACGCGCATATCGTCTGCTACTTCCGGTACAGGCAAGGCTTTTTTATCAGCGACCAAAAGTTGCAAACTTTATCGTCGATATTCTCTAATAAATCCTTTCAGCAAAAATATGGCAATATCGCGAAATGATCAAGTATGACACATAGAATGAACCTGCTATCCCCGTTTAAATAAGAAAATCGCATTTCAGTAGGTCTTTAGTCTGCCTCCACTTCAAACAAGTTAGCAACTAGTGTTTCCGCGGCTCCTAAGAGTCTGACATCTATTGCAAACTTGCCGTTTGTCTCGGAAGAAGCGGACAAAAGTACACAGTCAAATCAGCTAGTAATGTTTGCAGCGTTGTTGCTATGGTAACATGTCGAAATGTGAGTCACGTCGTGGTACGTCAGTAGCTAATCATATAACGGTACTAATAAGAATGGATTACATTTATTTAGCCCTTTTCTATCGACTAGATAAGGGGTCCCCAAACTACGGCCCGCGGGCTGATTACAGCCCGCCAGCGTACAAAACCCGGCCCGCGGGAAAAAAATAAAATATTATTTTAAATCTGACTTTTCTAATCCATTTTTTGGTGTCTCCTAGCCGCTCAGGCAAATCCATCCATCCATCCATCCATCTTCTTCCGCTTATCCGAGGTCGGGTCGCGGGGGCAGCAGCCTAAGCAGGGAAGCCCAGACTTCCCTCTCCCCAGCCACTTCGTCCAGCTCTTCCTGTGGGACCCCGAGGCGTTCCCAGGTCAGCCGGGAGACATAGTCTTCCCATCGTGTCCTGGGTCTTCCCCGCGGCCTCCTACCGGTCGGACGTGCCCTAAACACCTCCCTAGGGAGGCGTTCGGGTGGCATCCTGACCAGATGCCCGAACCACCTCATCTGGCTCCTCTCGATGTGGAGGAGCAGCGGCTTTACTTTGAGCCCCCCCCGGATGGCAGAGCTTCTCACCCTATCTCTAAGGGAGAGCCCCGCCACCCGGCGGAGGAAACTCATTTCGGCCGCTTGTACCCGTGATCTTGTCCTTTCGGTCATAACCCAAAGCTCATGACCATAGGTGAGGATGGGAACGTAGATCGACCGGTAAATTGAGAGCTTTGCCTTCCGGCTCAGCTCCTTCTTCACCACAACGGATCGATACAGCGTCCGCATTACTGAAGACGCCGCACCGATCCGCCTGTCGATCTCACGATCCACTCTTCCCTCACTCGTGAACAAGACTCCGAGGTACTTGAACTCCTCTACTTGGGGCAAGATCTCTTCCCCAACCCGGAGATGGCACTCCACCCTTTTCTGGGCGAGAACCATGGACTCGGACTTGGAGGTGCTGATTCTCATCCCAGTCGCTTCACACTCGGCTGCGAACCGATCCAGTGAGAGCTGAAGATCCTGGCCAGATGAAGCCATCAGGACCACATCATCTGCAAAAAGCAGAGACCTAATCCTGCAGCCACCAAACCAGATCCCCTCAACGCCTTGACTGCGCCTAGAAATTCTGTCCATAAAAGTTATGAACAGAATCGGTGACAAAGGGCAGCCTTGGCGGAGTCCAACCCTCACTGGAAACGTGTCCGACTTACTGCCGGCAATGCGGACCAAGCTCTGGCACTGAGCATACAGGGAGCGGACTGCCACAATCAGACAGTCCGATACACCATACTCTCTGAGCACTCCCCACAGGACTTCCCGAGGGACACGGTCGAATGCCTTCTCCAAGTCCACAAAACACATGTAGACTGGTTGGGCAAACTCCCATGCACCCTCAAGGACCCTGCCGAGAGTATAGAGCTGGTCCACAGTTCCACGACCAGGACGAAAACCACATTGTTCCTCCTGAATCCGAGGTTCGACTATGCGGCGTAGCCTCCTCTCCAGTACACCTGAATAGACCTTACCGGGAAGGCTGAGGAGTGTGATCCCACGATAGTTAGAACACACCCTCCGGTTCCCCTTCTTAAAGAGAGGAACCACCACCCCGGTCTGCCAATCCAGAGGCACCGCCCCCGATGTCCACGCGATGCTGCAGAGTCTTGTCAACCAAGACAGCCCCACAGCATCCAGAGCCTTAAGGAACTCCGGGCGGATCTCATCTACCCCTGGGGCCTTGCCACCGAGGAGCTTTTTAACTACCTCAGCAACCTCAGCCCCAGAAATAGGAGAGCCCACCACAGACTCCCCAGGCACTGCTTCCTCATAGGAAGACGTGTTGGTGGGATTGAGGAGGTCTTCGAAGTATTCCCTCCACTGATCCACAACATCCGCAGTCGAGGTCAGCAGAACACCATCCTCGCCATACACGGTGTTGATAGTGCACTGCTTTCCCTTCCTGAGGCGGCGGATGGTGGTCCAGAATTGCTTCGAAGCCGTCCGGAAGTTGTTTTCCATGGCTTCCCCGAACTCCTCCCATGTCCGAGTTTTTGCCTCTGCGACCGCTGAAGCTGCACACCGCTTGGCCTGTCGGTACCTGTCCGCTGCCTCAGGAGTACTATGAGCCAAAAGAACCCGATAGGACTCCTTCTTCAGCTTGACGGCATCCCTCACCGCCGGTGTCCACCAACGGGTTCTAGGATTACCGCCACGACAAGCACCAACTACCTTGCGGCCACAGCTCCAATCAGCCGCCTCGACAATAGAGGCGCGGAACATGGTCCATTCGGACTCAATGTCCAGCACCTCCCTCGTGACATGTTCAAAGTTCTTCCGGAGGTGGGAATTGAAACTCTCTCTGACAGGAGACTCTCCTGTCAGATTTTTTGCTCAGGCAAATCGTACTGTCTAAAAATGCATTTCCCTGTGTGACTTATATTGTCTTAGCTGTTTTCATGTGATCTGATTGTTACATTCTTATTTCAGAGTCACCACACAGCTGCATGACCATTTCAACAAGGACGGAGCAAACAACCTCTGGACTCATGGAAGTTGGCTTCCAAACAACTTCTCTCCACACAAATATATTGTTTGGAATATTCAATATATTTCACATAGAAACATACTAAATATCCTTTTTTTTTTTTTTTTTGCTCAAAAAAGACTCCTTATGTCGTATTATTCATATACTTTTCAAATGTTCTTGTAGTCAGACAATCTTTTCAGTGTTTTAGAGGGAATCTTTACCTGACCTGTTTGGACTGTCATCTGCAGTCTTCTTCAGAAGGGACACCTGACTGCTGTGATGTGTTGCCTATCAGCTCTTCCTTTAGGCCTGGACAACCAGGCAGACTACTTGATGGTCAATGGGGGAGGAGCTAATAGGCAACACGTCACAGTGGTCAGGTGACCCTTCTGAAGAAGACTGCAAATGACAGTCGAAACATCCATCCATCCATTTTCTACCTCTTGTCCCTTTCGAGGTCACAGGAGGTGCTGGAGCTTATCCAATATCAGGTAAAAAATCCATTTAATATACTGAAAATATTGTCTGACTACAAGAACATTTAAAAAGAAAACTATTTTATCCTCTTTTTTTTTTTGACAGAAATGGACTTTCTTTCAAATATAATAATTTGTTGAAAAATATATTATTGACATGAATCCTATTGATTATAAAAGATTGATAAATGGCATTTCAGTCCTGCTTCTTCAGCTCTTAAAGTCTTCTCTACGGGAAGAACAGATGGAGTAAGTTTCTCCAAGCTTAATGATTGATAAAATAAACATATTAGTTAGTAAATGTAACAATAACACAAGGAACACAATTCATTCTGATAGAACTTGTCCACCAAAAAAGGTTGTGTCCCAGAGAAACTTCTTACCTCATATTCATTTTGAAAAAAAATGGACTAAACATAACACATTTAAAATAAAGTTACAATCATGTCACAAATGTTACCTTGTAAATCTCTTCTCTCTAAATTCATCCAGGCTGTTTCTTTAGAATGCTCTTTTTTTTGTCCCATTGAAAAAGAGTCAATTAACCATGAATGTCCAATCTCAAAATTATTCTGGACTGAACTTTCTGTTGTACTGTTTAGTACTTACAATGTACTGTTTAGTACTTACAATATACTGTTTAGTACTTATAATATAATGTTTGAGTTCAAAAAAAGGGTTCTGTTCTTACAAGGTAAATGTCATAAAAACTTGAGTATGCTATCAAACTGCTGTGTCTACTAGGAGTATTACATATTCCATCCATCCATTTTCTAACGCTTGTCCCGTTCGGGGTCTTATTCATAAATACAATGTTATGTCATGCAAATCAAATAGTTTTTCATTTTATCATCCATTTCCTACCGCTTGTCCCTCTCAGGGACATTATAAAAAATATTACATCAAAGAAAAAACAATATGGAATTTTTGTTTTATACTTTTAACTGTTATTTCTTACGTTTCTTGTTTTTTGTTAGTGTTGTTTTAATATATTGTTAAATGATTGAAAATTATGACAAAAATTATTTGTAAATACTTAGTTTGAAAATGTTTAATATCAAATATCTTTGTTATGGAAATAGCTTTAAAGAAAATTGCACCATTCTAGTCATTGCTGTTCGATGGCCTTTTGTTTTCCTCCAAACAGTGAAGTACATATAATTTTGCTAAGTTTGCAGCACACTACTCCATTGATAGCAGAAAACACAATCTGTCCACGCATGCGTGTAGACTACGTCACTTCCGGAACTTAAACATTTTACGACGATGTTCTGTGTTATTTTAATGTTTTGTATAAAACTATACCTTACGAAGGAGTAAAAGGGAACAATAATATACAAATTAACAGAATGTACATTTAAAAAAAGGGAGTATTATTGCCACATTTTCAACCACTTTTACATTTCTGTCATCACAATAAATGACACACAGGGGCACCACTAACTCATCGCATACTTTTTTTTAAACAACGCATTTTAACAAAAATCTATCTGTGGTGTAACAAAAACTAGACTTTTAAATGATCAGTATTGTGAATTGATGTGTTTAATGTAATAGTAAAAAATATTTATTTGCTATTTAAGGCTGCTGTACGGTTTCAAAATAAATACTGTATTCTTAAGTAACATTTGTTTTGTATGTAATCTTTTATATGTTATTGTTATTCAAATAATGATTACAAAAGCGAAAACCATGATAACTGGTATGACGGGCATGATCATAATTGCGTAAAACAATTTGACGGAAGTGACGTCGTCTTCGTGCACGCATGGACTGACCGTGTATTCCGGTAACTGTGGAATATGGTGACAAGCACTTCTTGCTTCATCCACAACATATGTTCATATGATATTCTTCATTTTTCAGATTTAAGTTTTATTTTTGGAAGTGAGAGGCAATGAAGAGGATGTTTTCTGTTTTTTTTACTAGTGTTCTGCACTGCATTGAGAGGCTGCAAAAAGAGGACTCTGATAACTTCCATCAGGAGAGGCTTTATCGAGAGCTTAATGAGCAAACTCAAACTGTATCTGCATTTCTTGGTGTGTGTGTGATGCGGATGTCCGGAACCTTCTAGGATCATTGTATAGATGTTTTCGCAATGTGCTGCATGAACATGAGGCCAGACAGAGAGCCAAATTTGGCACCTTCAACACCCATGACTGGCCACCCAGGGCGGCCCAGATCCAGTATAGCCACTGAACACATTTCTCACTGTGTGTCCATCGCTATATCATGGCAAAAAATTGCATCATGCTTTGGAATTAGTCGAAGAACACGGTTGTTTGTTCCGTCCTTGTTGAAATGGTCATGCAGCTGTGTGGTGACTCTGAAATAAGAATGTAACAATCAGATCACATGAAAACAGCTAAGACAATATAAGTCATACAGGGAAATGCAATTTTAGACAATACAATTTGCCTGAGCAGCTAGGAGACACCAAAAAATGGATTAGAAAAGTCAGATTTAAATTTTTTATTTTTTTTTGCCGCGGGCCGGATTTTGGACGCTGGCGGTCTGTAAACAGCCCGCGGGCCGTAGTTTGGGGACCCCTTATCTAGTCGATAGAAAAGGGCTAAATAAATTGTAATCCGACAATTCAACCCTTAACTTAACAATGAGTAGATGAGTGTTATGTGTGTGTATATATGTAAATAAATGAACACTGAAATTCAAGTATTTATTTATATATATATATATATATATATATATATATATATATATATATATATATATATATATATATATATATATATATATATATATATATACATATATACATATATGTGTAATAATAATAAGAAAAAAAATATATATATATACAGCAACAATTCACTGAAAGTCAAGTATTTCTTATATATATATATATTAACCACGCCCCCAACCACGCCCCCCGCCCCACCCCCGACCACGCCCCCCAACCCCCACCTCCCAAAATCGGAGGTCTCAAGGTTGGCAAGTATGCTTATACGGCGTCGAATTGTGAGTTCAAATATTTAATTTCTTTATTTTTTCACGTTTAATTAGTTTTTTGCAATTTATATTTTGACAGTACCACATAAGATATGTTTTAATTGCTGATGCGGGTTTATAGATGTTTAAATGCGCTGTAAAATAGCCAATTTGTACACTGTTGAGGGGATTCAATGCGCACTAGTGCGTAAATATGTTCCTGTATAGTATTTCTCCAGCAATGGTCATGTGGTGACATCAATTATGGAATTTTTAGAGGTAATCATTGAAGTTGGACATCACTGAAGGCCAGAGGTGGGTAGTAACGCGCTACATTTACTCCGTTACATCTACTTGAGTAACTTTTGGGATAAATTGTACTTCTAAGAGTAGTTTTAATGCAACATACTTTTACTTGAGTATATTTATAGAGAAGAAACGCTACTTTTACTCCGCTACTTTTATCTACATTCAGCTCGCTACTCGCTACTAATTTTTATCTGTTAATGCACGCTTTGTTTGTTTTGGTCTGTCAGACAGACCTTCATAGTGCCTGCGTTTCAACAAATACAGTCACTGGTGACGTTCACTCCGTTCCACCAATCAGATGCAGTCACTGGTGACGTTGGACCAATCAAACAGAGCCAGGGGTCACATGACCTGACTTAAATAAGTTGAAAAACTTATTCGGGTGTTACCATTTAGTGGTCAATTATACGGAATATGTACTGTACTGTGCTATCTACTAATAAAAGTTTCAATCAATCAATCAAAAGTGTGAAGGAAAAAAGACCCTTTTTTATTTCAACCGTACATCCCGTCAAAAGCCTAAAGACTGACTGCACAGTTCCTGTCTTCACAATAAAAGTGCCGCTCCATCGTGCCTGCGCTTTCAAAATAAGAGTCTCCGAAAGCCAGCGCAAACAAGCTAGCAAGCTACGGAGTTTGCCGCCAATGTATTTATTGTAAAGTGTATAAAAACGAATATGGAAGCTAGACAAATAAAATGCCAAAAACCAACCACTTTCATGTGGTATTAGACTGAAAGGAGGAACTTTTTTTTCTCCTCCATTTGAAAACGTGGACGTTATCAGCACTACTGTCTGATTACAATCAATGCAAGTCATCAGAATCAGGTAATACACCAACTTATATTCTTGTCTTCATGAAAGAAAGGAATCTATATGTGTTAAACATGCATGTATATTCATTAAATCACCTTTAACATGTAAACAAAAACGGCAAAATAAATAAATATAAATTGTATCCTGTATATATCAATGTATGTATATATATATAAATGTGTATATATATATATATATATATATATATATATATATATATATATATATATATATATATATATATATATATATATATATATATATATGTGTGTGTGTATATATATATATGTGTGTGTATGTTACTCATCAGTTTCTCAGTACTTGAGTAGTTTTTCACAACATACTTTTTACTTTTACTCAAGTAAATATTTGGGTGACTACTCCTTACTTTTACTTGAGTAATAAATCTCTAAAGTAACAGTACTCTTACTTGAGTACAATTTCTGGCTACTCTACCCACCTCTGCTGAAGGCCTAGGTGGGAAAACCACGGCCCGCCTCTGCCTAAATGAGATGAACATTTTGACTTTGGAATGGTTTGTGTCAGTTGAAAAACGGAAAAGTTATGAAAATGTGTACAGTCATTTAAGTGGGAATTTCCAACATTTCCTGAAAGAGCAGAACTTGTTTAGGCTGGAATGGTTTGAATCGGTTGAGAAAGAGTAAATAATAAGAAAAGGAACTAAGTAGTAAGAATTTCTTCATTTCAATGAGAATTTTTGTCATTGAAATTTTGAAATGGGAAAAACAGCCCGGTGTTCTGGCGAGACGTGCTCCACATTGGAATGCATGCACACCCTGCATCTGCGCATGTGTATGAATCCAAAGAATGCGGAAATGTAATTTTGCATTGAAGGACTTTACACTAGATAATGCTATTTAAATATTTACTTTTTGTATTTTATCATTTATTATACACGTTTCACCGTACAATCAAATATGTGATTTATTAGGTTCTGTTATTTTTGGTGGGAAATCGAAATGCCTCGTTCTTCACATAAAAGCATTACAACACTGTAAAAAATGACCATAAAAACTTCGGCAAGCAACAGTTAAATAGCAACAGTAAGACACCGTAAAATCAAAAATAGTTTATCATAGCAGCAAATGCAGTGAAAACCAAGAAACAGTAGATAACCTAAATTACTATGGTTATAATACTTAGAAAACACATGGTTTACTGTAAAAAAATTATACACTGTACAATGCATTTGCAAATACTGTAATGCAACACGCATGCAAATACTCTAAAATGTATGGTATTATTCTGTCTAAATGCAGATTGTACATTTAAATTTACAGCATACCTTAATTGTTTTAGGGGTTTGCGTTAAAGCATTAGCCTTTTGGCTAACAACACGTTTTCATGTATTTTTGTGGCAAGTGGTTTCAGACATTGAGGGGTTAGGTCTATGTGTTTCATTACAAACTGCATCGAAATGAACCACGCTGTGTGTTTAAGTGTGCTGGAACTGGTTGCAAGCAGATATTGAACAGATACAGAGTATTTAAAGCTCATTTTCAATAGTTCACTTGAAGGAACATGTTGCGTAGCCTATATATATATATATATATATATATATATATATCCTGAAAATATGCAAACAAAACTGTGTTTAGATAATTGATACTTCAAACTTGCATAAATAAATATTAAGGAATATAACATAACTTGGCTTCTGAGAGCTTCAAAATATAATGAATAAAATGCTAAAGTTGTTGATAAACAAGCAATTATTTTGATAATTAAATATGGTCATTTTAAATGAATTATTATGATAATTTAAAATGAATTATTTCAAATATGTTTATTTTAATGTATAATTCTATGGCTGGATGTAATAAGGAGTCAGAAAAAATACAAATAAAAATACAATAAATGTTGATGTTTTTAGTAAAATATAGTAAAAATTTTTTTTTTTTATTTTTTTTTTATTTTTTTTAAATTAATAAATATATTTATTTTTAGGTAAGATAAACACAATAATACAATTTATCTCTAGTCTGGATGATTTATTTCTTGTCACCCTGTTGTCCTCCCATAGTGAAAAAAGGCAGTCCTCACTCAGGTCCGCATGGAGCTGGAGGAGGCGTGGCCTCCAGCTCCGGTGTCCCGGGAGGTTTTCGGGAGAGGCGCTGAATTTCGGGAGACACTCGGAAAATTCGGGAGGGTTGGCAAGTATGCCTTGGACTGTATTGGTTTCTTTTCGGCGCGCTAGCAGTCTCAAGATTTTTAAGTTTCCTTCGATTCTTTTACTTGTAATTCATGACCTCTCTGCTGAAGCCACTTTGAGTTCTTTTGTTGTCCCATATTACTTTCTCCAAGTGTCACCCGTTCAACAACAAGGGGATACCCACGTTTATTAGGGGTCGTCCTGAGGGGAAACCAGAGGGGATTGAACGCCTGACTGACTTTCCCCTAAGATGCTGGTTATGGCGGACAAGATTTGGTGTACTTCCCTTTACTACCCTCCATTCTTTCTTCGGGTTGACTTAGAGTGACCCTGGGTCAGAAAAGGAAGGTCAAGGGTGACCCTTGCGGCCATCGGGGTAAAAGTTCAAAACCGTAAAAATCTAAAAAGCATCAAGCTGATCACACACTGAAATGTCTCGTAGGTAAAACCTTCATATATTAGTTATATTATTTATGATCACTACACCTCATTGAATTTGGATATTGGTGCAGCGTTCTTCTTGAGTATTCCAGGGATGTATATATATATACTGTACAACCCTACTTTGAATACACTTTAATGAGAAGGACCATTTTGGGACCGAAGGGTAAAACGTGTAGATTAAAAAAAAAAAAAAAAGCTCAGTGAACAAAATTAGGGTTGTGGTATTTATAGCAAAAATGTAATCGGATTGCACTGGCTTTCATCTGAAATCTCCGATTAAGCCCCGGTACAGCAAAGCTGGACAGTCCTTCAATAGGCGCAGAAGTTGTGATTGTATTTTATTGAAGCCATATACAGAAGCTAAACATGGTTGGTTATAGGCTGCTAGGAGCTAGCAGCTACACAACACCTACACACAATAGCACACAATTACATATGTAATAGGTGTTTCAATTAAACAATATTTTGCAGTCTAAAACGCAACATTTGTCAATATAAACAAGTATCAATGAATTATAGTTGATAGATGTAAAGTCTCCAAAGCAGAAGAAGTGTATTACAAAGTATCCAGTAACAAACGTGTCTGCATCACTCAACTTACTGCGTCATAATCTTACCATAATTGATTTTTGTGGCCACTAGGTGTCACAAAAATAACAATTATAATTTAACTTCATCGTTAAGGGGGCATAAGTCCATTCCGGATCATTAATGATAAATAGGTAAGTGTTTTTCATACCTACCATTGTTCTCTGTTTGAGTAATTTCACTTGCAGTGTTTCCCACACATTCATTTATTTGTGGCGGCCCGCCATGAAAGAATTACGTCCGCCACAAATGGATTTTTCGGCTTTTGACTCGCTCGACCGCTCATAAAAGCAATGGGACTCTGTCTGTGAATGTACCTTGTAGTTACAACTCCGGTGCAGTAGGTGGCGGTAGCCTACTATGCATTGTAACTCCGCCAATAGCACTTAATTCACCTGGTGGGCCAGAAGAAGAAGACGAAGACGAAGACGAAGACGAAGACGAAGACGAAGACGGACGAACGGACGGACGGACGGGATCAAAATACGAGGGTAATATAGGTTATAGGTAGATAGGTTATAGCTGCATCGCTCGCGACTCGTCATATATTTAACGTTAATCTGCGATTTCACCGAGCATTTCACTGACGGTGAGCAGCCTGACACTGCTTCATTAACACCGCCGCTGTTTGACTCGGGGTCCGAGGCAGACGCACGTAATAACAATCACCTGTTTTCATACCGACGAGCTAACGTGTCCAGATTATAACCCTGTTGTCAATAAACACACGTGGAGACGGTGCTTCAGATACTACATTAATACTCAAGCTAAAATGTCCACTGTCCACTGCAGCATGTGAATGCAATGAAAATAATAAAATCTGAGCCAACAGCTGTTAAAATGTTGTCCAGGTTAATGTTTTGGCCATTAAAGGCCCTTCATTTCAAGATTTCAACTGTGATCGGGCTTTAAACAGGTGGCTGACCTGTTCAGATGGGTGTAACTACTACTGGTCAAATAATGTGAAATAGCATTTAATTTTACATGTATGCAATGCCATTTAAATGTAATTATAGATAGTAATAATAATAAATACTGTGTAGTGTTGTAAATAGTCAACGGGAAGGATTTTTAGTAAGATATAAGCCATGAGCACTACACAGCCAGAAAAAAACCTAGGCAGGACAAGTAAAAATATTGGGGCAAGTAGATTTGAGAAGTTGGGCAAGTAGAAAAATTAGGGCGGAGGGAACAGGTGAGACTCAGCAAACACTGAAAAATAAAGCAGGGTCAGATCAGAAATGCACTTTTCTCATGAAAAGGGTCCTAATTTATATTCTTATGTGCCTTATAGAGAGGACTACGACAAAACATAGTGCGACTAGCTCCAGTGCGACCTGTTCAGCAGCAGCAGGAGGAGGAGGAGGAGGAGGTTGACTGACTGTGGCAGGACACCTCTGCCTCTGTTTCACTTTATGTTGCTGGTAAATAATATGGTTGTAGTAGTAGGCTAAAGTTAAATTATTTAGTATTCACTAATTAAAGGGGCAGAGCTTTAAGAGACATGTTAGCTTTTATATTTTATAAGATATATTTTTTGTAAGAACCACAATTAATAAATATATTTCAGTGAATAACTAATTGTTCAAATCTGTATATAAATATGTACATAAAGTATTGTAATTATATTCCAACTCCGCGTTCTTCTTGGTCATCGCCGCCGCCACCCCCCGCCCCCTGACCACACCACCACAAATAGATGCCTGCCCTGTGGGAAACACTGCTTGATCATACTTTTTCTAACATTCCACACTACAAATTAATAAAAGTATGCATGATTAATGCTGATATCGTATCGGATCAATATTGGTATCGGTCACTACTCAAGGCTCCAATGTTGGTATTGTATCGTAAGTCAAAAAGTTGTATTGGGACACCCATAATCAAAATACTCTGAAGGCTGTAATAAGGTCAACCTAAATGTCCCACGATGCACATAATTTTTTGGAAAATATTGCATATACTGTTTTGACACTGGTGGTTCAGAAGTTTTTAGAGGGGAACTGCACTTTTTTTTGGAATTTTGCCTATCTTTTACAATCATTACGAAAGACATTACAACGGATGTATTCTTTTAAAAAAAAACATTCTAACTCCTATATAAAAGTCCGCTTACAAGTCAATGGGAGGTCCTCTAAAAAAACCCTGCCAACTATACTCCATTTACATTACGTGACTTGAATATTACCCAAATATTAGTGATATTATTATTATAAGCACTAACGCAGACAAGTTATTTATAGCGGCGCCGTGATCACAAACTTGTGTGCCAATGTTGATATTCTCGACTGGTCAGCTGCTTCCTCGCCTCGGTGATCATTTATTGTAGATCATAAATCATGCCTCTCACCTTAATAGTAGAAGGCTGAGGACGTACTCCGACATGTTGGTACACTTTGGCTGCCAATTTAGACCCGGTAATGACGAGAACGACACAAAAAGATGCTTGGTTTCACTTCCCTTTTCTTCAAGAGGATTATGAGCCTATTCATCTAAACGGGAATATAACAAGATTCTATCAGTCGGCATCCTAATGATGGCAGACATTGTACAGTAAGTGATGTTTTATTATGTTTGTTGGCTCTCACGAGGCCTGCAATAATCAGTGATGTTAAAAAAAGCAAACATTCTGATGCGTTTTTGAAATGCTTAAAATGACCAAAATACGTAAATATTAGAGATGTCCGATAATGGCTTTTTTGCCGATATCCGATATTCCGATATTGTCCAACTCTTAATTACCGGTTCCGATATCAACCGATACCGATATATACGGTCGTGGAATTAACACATTATTATGCCTAATTTTGTTGTGATGCCTCGCTGGATGCATTAAACAATGTAACAGAGTTTTCCAAAATAAGAGAACAACTTCAACTCAAGTTATGGAAAAAAGTGCCAACATGGCATTTTTTTTAACATGCCTCAAAACAGCAGCTTAGAATTTGGGACATGCTCTCCCTGAGCTAATCCTGATACCCACTACAACTATGGGAAATACTATACTTTGACTTTCACAAAGTGCATTATTTTTTCTTTTTTCTAAACATGCCTCAAAACAACAGCTACAAAAACAATGAAGGCACACAGCTTCAGTCCAGAGTATACTAGAGTAATAAAGTAAACAATAACATAGTCCTCCTTTAGTGCAAGATTGCCTGGCATACTGTATAACAGGGAATTATAAACTGGGCTCAATCTGCCCTGCTCTAACGTATTTGTATGAGTAACAAAAATGTGCTGCAAGCTAGTGGTGAGTACTTGAAGTGGCCTACCAGTCAGTCAGAGCTTCTGAAATGCTGCGTTGAGACAGGGCACCTCCGTTCACTGCAAGCTGCAAAGTGTGCGCCATGCAAGGCAGACTAGCCACACCAAACTCCACCGTAGTTTTTGCCATACTGCGTGTGTTGTCCCTGACCACAACGTGAGCTTTCGCCCTGGGGTGGTTTTTGTTGTATTTTTGTTTTTTCTCGGCGGAGTCTTTAAGCGACAACTGTGTGGTACTACTTTTTTCGGTCTTTGCTTTTCATCCATCTTCCGCTTGTATTCATCGTGTATCTCTTTATGATTCTTGAAGAGGTGGGAGATCAAATTGCTCGTATTAAAGGAAGACGTCTCGGTTCCTCCTCGCATAACCAACTTTTTGCAGTCATTGCAAATTGCCAGTTTTTTATCCGTCAGACACACTTTAAAATAATCCCAAACCATACACATTAGAGATGCGCGGATAGGCAATTATTTCATCCGCAACCGCATCACAAAAGTCGTCAACCATCCGCCATCCACCCGAACTAACATTTAATCAAAACCGCACCCGCCCGCCATCCGCCACCCGCCCGTTGTTATATATCTAATATAGACGATGCAAGGCATTAGTGAGGTTATAAAGCTTTCGCCTGTTAAAGAAAGGAGACTGATCCAATGCAGCAGAGACATTCAATGCGTGCCACGCTGTCACGGCCCAGACGCACACCAGTGCGCAATCATCTGGGAGCCACGCTGAGCGCAGCTCCAAGCGCGCTCGCGCCACTCAAACTGCTGCAGGCAGCTGCGTTCTATCTTGTTTTAACATCCTGTGGCACTCTTCTGGGATCACGGCGGACGAAACTGCTCATGCTCAGGGTGTTTGTGGAGATTCGGGGTTTTGCACAAATGTGATGCACCATGTTAGATGTCCCGGTTTTGTGACTGTCGTAGACATAAACAGCGTCGCAGCTCTTGCAAATCACGTAGCCAGCATTACTATCATCCTGATTTACAACCTCATAAAAACGAGTCCACGCTGAACTTTTCTGGCCTTTTTTTCCCTGGTCTTTAGTATTCCCTTTTTTAGTTTGTCGCGTACCACGTTTGCTGCCGGCGTTGCCATCTCTTTTTTTTTTCTTCTTCTATTGTGGCGTGCTGCAGGTGCCTGATGATAAATAATTGCCTGTTTCAAAGAGTGCTGCTCGTTTTTCGTATGTGGGTAACAACATTTAACTATGTATATATATTTTCGAACTGGTTTAACTGCCACCCGCCTGAATCTATTCAAAATCTAATTTTTTTTTATTTCAACCGCCCGACCCGACCCGCGGATAAAATCTTTTTTTTTTTTATTTCAACCGCCCGACCCGCGGATAATCCGCGGACTCCGCAGTTGTGTCCGCAAACCGCGCATCTCTAATAGACATGGTGTCGTTAGTCCAGGGGTGGGCAATTAATTTTTACCGGGGGCCGCATGAGCAACCCGAGCACTGCTGGAGGGCCACACCGACAATATTTCAGTTAAATTTTGCTCCAATTATTTTTGATATACTGTAAGATACATAATAATAATAATATTTTCATTTAACCTAACTTATCTTTATACAAAAGCAGATGACTTTTGATGGTTTTATTTTTAACACTTTCTTACACAACACTTCCTGATGTATAATACAATGCAATAATGTCAATTTCTGTCACTTTATCCTGCATCCTCTTTGTTGTGAACGTATCACGCCTGTAAGGTGATTGGAGAAGAAGGAGGAAGCGTTGCTTTTGGGGAAATGAGGAGTGAGGATAGACGTGCGTGTGGAAAGAACGAGATAAGTTGAGCTGTGTTAGTATAGGTTGCTCAATAAAAGTTTAAAAAGAGCGTCAGACTTGGTGTGCACTTCTTCTGGACGCTACAATTGGTGTCAGAAGTGGGATGAAATGCCTCCCAGTTCGCCTTGCCATCAAACCTGGTAGTCTCCATTGAGGGCGGAATTCCCCCATGCCAAGCAGCGCGCGCTGCACCTGTAGAGCTGTCTCTCTCCTCCCTCCCTCTCTTTCTCTCTCTTTCTCTCCCTCTCTCTCTCTCTTTGCGGCGAGCTCCTAGGGCAGGGGTCGGCAACCTTTACCAGTCAAAGAGCCATTTTGACCAGTTTCACAAATTATAGAAAACAATGGGAGCCGCAAACATTTTTTGAAATTTTAAATGAAATAACACTGCATACAACTTTTTTTTGTTTGTTTTGTGCTATGTATAAACCAGGGGTCTCAGACACGCTGCCTTTATGTGGAATTTGAAAGCTAGTGCGGCACACGGGTTTTCAATGAATGGCGCTTGTCAGCGTCATGCGTGCCGTGTCCCGGGAGGTTTTCGGGAGAGGCGCTGAATTTCGGGAGTCTCCCGAAAAATCCGGGAGGGTTGGCAAGTATGGTATAGGGATCTATTCCACAACATAGTTAGATTTTTTTGTTCATATCTGCTTTTTGCAGGAAGATCTAGGCCCCTTGTGTACTCATATAGTTCGCGCGCTGCTTGCTGTACGACAGCCGTCTTAGTTTGGTCGACCACCACTGATTTTCACTTCTGTGACAGAATACAAGCAAAAGTCTGGTTCAATGGGTAGGTCTGAAATTGATCAATTGAGATTTGAACAATTGAAAGTGACCGAAATAAGTTAGATATTTTATGACATTGTATAAGAAGAAATCCAACTTTAGAATACTGCATACTTGCCAACCTTGAGACCTCCGATTTCGGGAGGTGGGGGGTGGGGGCGTGGTCGGGGGTGGGGCAGGGCGTGGTTGGGGGCGTGGTTAAGAGGGGAGGAGTATATTGACAACTAGAATTCACCAAGTCAAGTATTTCATATATATATATATATATATATATATATATATATATATATATATATATATATATATATATATATATATATATATATATATATATATATATATGTGTGTATATATCCTGAAAATATGCAAATAAAACTGTGTTTAGATAATTGATACTTCAAACTTGCATAAATAAATATTAAGGAATATAACATAACTTGGCTTCTGAGAGCTTCAAAATGTAATGAATAAAATGCTAAAGTTGTTGATAAACAAGCAATTATTTTAATAATTAAATATGGTCATTTTAAATGAATTATTATGATAATTTAAAATTAAATTAATTATTTCAAATATGTTTATTTTAATGTATAATTCTATGGCTGGATGTAATAAGGAGTCAGAAAAAATACAAATAAAAATACAATTAATTTTGATGTTTTTAGCAAAATATAGTAAAAAGTTATTTAGTTATTTTTTTTTTAAAATTAATAAATATATTTATTTTTAGGTAAGATAAACATAATAATACAATTTATCTCTAGTCTGGATGATTTATTTCTTGTCACCCTGTTGTCCTCCCGTCCTGAAAAAAGGCTGTCCTCACTCAGGTCCGCATGGAGCTGGAGGGGGCGTGGCCTCCAGCCCCGGCTGAAAATCGGGAGATTTTCGGGAGAATATTTGTCCCGGGAGGTTTACGGGAGAGGCGCTGAATTTCGGGAGTCTCCCGGAAAATTCGGGAGGGTTGGCAAGTATGAAATACTGCATATTTTGTGTTAAAATACGATCAGAGATTAAAAAAAATAAAAAATTAAAAAGGCCATAACAGAAAGGTGTGTTTGATTAGTTATTAGGTGTGATGGTTTTGAAAAGATTTAATGAAGTTACTGGACTTGAAAAAAAAGATTGTTCACTTTTATGAAAGGGACCATTTGGGGCCAAATTAGGTAAAATGTGTATCTCTTATTGTCATTTAAAAAAATTAAGATGTTGATTGGGGCGGTATAGCTCGGTTGGTAGAGCTATACCAGCAACTTGAGGGTTCCAGGTTTGATGCCCGCTTCCACCATCCTAGTCACTGCCGTTGTGTCCTTGGGCAAGACACTTTACCCACCTGCTCCCAGTGTCACCTACACTGGTTTAAATGTATACTTAGTAGAGATGCGCGGTTTGCGGACACAACCGCGGAGTCCGCGGATTATCCGCGGGTTGGGCGGTTGAAATAAAAAAAAATTAGATTTTATCCGCGGGTCGGCTCGGGCGGTTGAAATAAAAAAAAATTAGATTTTAAATAGATTCAGGCGGGTGGCAGTTAAACCAATTCGGAAATATATATACACAGTTAAATGTTGTTACCCACATACGAAAAATGAGCAGGCACCTGCAGCATGCCACAACAGAAGAAGGAAAAAAAAAGAGATGTCAACGCCGGCAGCAAACGTGCTACGCGACAAACTAAAAAAGGGAATACTAAAGACCAGGGGAAAAAAAGGCCAGAAAAGTTCAGCGTGGACTCGTTTTTATGAGGTTGTAAATCAGGATGATAGTAATGCTGGCTACGTGATTTGCAAGAGCTGCGACGCTGTTTATGTCTACGACAGTCACAAAACCGGGACATCTAACATGGTGCATCACATTTGTGCAAAACCCCGAATCTCCACAAACACCCTGAGCATGAGCAGTTTCGTCCGCCGTGATCCCAGAAGAGTGCCACAGGATGTTAAAACAAGGCTTACAGATGCATGTGTGAACGCAGCTGCCTGCAGCAGTTTGAGTGGCGCGAGCGCGCTTGGAGGTGCGCTCAGCGCGGCTCCCAGATGATTGCGCACTTGTGTGCGTCTGGGCCGTGACAGCGTGGCACGCATTGAATGTCTCTGCTATATTGGATCAGTCTCCTTTCTTTAACAGGCAAAAGCTTTATAACCTCACTAATGCCTTGCATCGTCTATATTAGATATATAACAACGGGCGGGTGGCGGATGGCGGGCGGGTGCAGTTTTGATTAAATGTTAGTTTGGGTGGATGGCGGATGGTTGACGACTTTTGTGATGCGGTTGCGGATGAAATAATTGCCTATCCGCGCATCTCTAATACTTAGATATTGGGTTTCACTATGTAAAGCGCTTTGAGTCACTAGAGAAAAGCGCTATATAAATGTAATTCACTTCACCTTACATGGTATATATTTGACAGAATCATCATGATTTTAGTTTAAGTTCCACACTGGAACTCTGAGAGCATGCACGGCTAACTCCCCGTCTTTACTCCTGTTTGCACTGTAAATTCCACCATTGCCTCATGGTGAACAAGGATGGCGTAAAAGAATGTGGACAAACTCAAATGTCGTAAACTGAGACATGTGATGAGCGTCAGCGCTTTCATTGGTGATGAGTTGCTGCGGCGATAACCCAGTTATCTCCATTTTTACAACTGTAAAATGCTAACTCTGCCTTTTCGGACAAATCTTTAAAGTTTCCACGCTGCGTGGAATTTTTGAGCACGTTTGAATGTTTCACAAAAGTAAAAACACGCCAAAGTTTGAAGAAAATTGTCTTTGGAAAGTTGGTCACCGGGGGCAACAGATAAAGATGCGGTGCCGATTGCTGTGTAAATGACATAACAGCAGAGTGAATGAACACTTTATAGAGTGTTTACTTTATAGTCATTGATTACATGCATTCCTGACAATTTAGGCTTGGTGCTTATTTAAGTGCAGTTTGCTTAGCATTCACACTGGTATTTTTGTCAAAGTAAAGTTAAGTAACTACTTGGTTGAACAGATTGTGTAACATTATCTTAAATAATGCCAATAAACCAAAATGCCATTTGCTGGTGTAAATATGTTATTTCTATATTCTGCTATTCTATATTTAATCAACAGATTCTAAAATATACAGTACCTTTGAACAGCTTTTTGTGAATTCTTACCAACATTCTGGTCCACTGAGTTGAATATGTAGGGTATGTATTATATTCTACTATATTTACCATCTTAGATTTCACAAAAAGCTTTTAAAATATACTTTTAAAGAGCTTTCATAACATTTCACGATATGTAAATCAAACATTCCAAACCAAAATATGCCGTCCACTGGGTTGACAGTATAGGTTATTTTCATATTTGACCAAAAAGCTTCTAAAATATATTTTTAAAGAGCTGTGGAGACATTATGTAAAGTAACTTAAATACATAGGTTATTTTTGTATTTTGCTATACTTCCCTTTCTAGATTTCATGCAAAGCTTCTAAAATATACTATCAAGAAGCTTTCGGGACTCCACTCTAAAATTCCCATCCGCTACAATACATAGATATTTTTGTATTCTTCTATATCAGGGGTGCTCATTACGTCGATCCCGAGCTACCGGTCGATCGTGGAGGGTGTGTCAGTCGATCACCAGCCAGGCATTAAAAAAATAGTCCTAAAAATGAGCCATCATAAATCTTCACTATGACGTCACTTTCGTCACTTGATTGACATTCACGGCACCCGAGGGTCTTCTGAGCTGACGCTGGCTGCTACCAGCTCAGTAAAAGTACCGACTGGAAGGCGAGAAACACTTTATTTCAACAGACTCTGGCGCCGTACCTGTCGTCAAAACTCCAAAGACCGACTGCACAGTTGCACAGTTGCGCTAACAAAATAGGAGTCTCAGAAAGCTGGCGTGCACAAGCCAGCAAGCTACGGAGTTTGCCGACAATGTATTTCTTGTAAGGTGTATACAAAAGAGTACGGAAGCTGGACAAATAAGATGCCAAAAACCAACCACTTTCATGTGGTATTGAACAGAAAGGAGGACTTTTTTTCTCCTCCATTCGAAAATGCGGACGTATCAGCACCACTGTCCAATCAATGCAAGTCATCAGAATCAGGTAATACACCAACTTATATTCTTGTCTTCATGAAAGAAAGGTATCATATGTGTTAAACATGCTTGTATTATCTTTAAACACCTTTAACTTGTTAACAATATTAACTATATGTGTTAAACCTGCTTGTATTATCTTTAAACACCTTTAAGTTGTTAACAATATTAACTATATGTATTAAACATTCTTGTAATATCATTAAACACCTTTAATTTATTAACAATATTAACTATGTGCTAAACATGCTTGTATTATCATCAAACACCTTTATTTTGTTAACAATATTAACTATATGTGTTAAACATGCTTGCATTATCTTTAAACACATTTAACTTGTTAACAATATTAACTACCGGTATATGTATTAAACATACTTGTATTATCATTAAACACCTTTAATTTTTTAACAATATTAACTATGTGTTAAACATGCTTGCATTATCATTAAACACCTTTAACTTGTTAACAAAAACATATATTTCATAAATAAGTAAATATAAATCATATATATGAATGAGGTAGATCCCCACGACTTGATCAATTGAAAAGTAGCTCGTCTGCAGAAAAAGTGTGAGCACCCCTGTGCTATATTCACAAGCTTAGATTTCATAAAAAGATTCTCCAATATACTTTTAAAGAGCACCATCACGGGGCGAGGGCAGAGACAGCACTTCTTGCGCATAATTGTCATTTCTGCATGTGTTTTGCTGTCATTTTCACCTATTGGTCTGTGTAGCGTTGATAGCTGAGCTCAAATTAATCGAACCACACAAGTGGACCAACGCTCAACTCACAAGTGGTCTCGGTCTGCTTGTTTGATGCACATCAGGTTTCAGACGGGCGCGTTCAGGCAAACAAACCGCACTAGCAAAGTTGATTTCACTGGAAACAAGACAAATGTGACATGTGGATTGGAGCATTAACTACATTTACAATATAAATGGAGTTATCTTTGTGGCCAAATTCTGCCTCTCAAGTGGCACAAAACGTCAGAGTTTTAACTGTGGTCATGGGTGATGTCAGTACAGTACATCCCACAAGAACTCATTAAAGCTTTGCTTTTTGTGGCTATTTTGCGACACCCCTTCCAAAGGTATGAGCTGCTTCAATAAGTGGGTGCTCTTCTTTTTACACCTGCATGACAAATACCGTAAATGCTCCAATTAACGCCTCTATTCAAATGACAGCAGTCTCCTATAGTCGCCAGGTGCGTAGTCAACAGAAGGGGTCTCTAATTTGGTAAAAAAAAACCTTTGGCATTACAAGAAATGGCTGTAGGCAATCTCCTGATAAAGTTTTTGACGTATCACAAAGGGTCTGCATCGGTGCAGTTTTATCTATGTCTGTATGAGCTTTACAATATTGGTTGCTACTAAGGATGTGAATCTTACAACTCGTGATTTGATTCAGGTCCGATTCGTAGGGTGACGGTTCGATTCGAAATTGATTTCTTAATTCAACATGATTTTCGATTTCAACCGATTGTGGCAATATTTGTTTGGAATAAGAATGTTACCAACAAAACATGTTATGAGTTACAAAAGCTCCTCTTTGCTGCTGACTTATGTTTTATAAGACTTAGGTAGGGTATATTTAAAAAAAATTAGTCTTAAAAAACACCATAATGACTGATGGCCTAAAAAAATATCTAAAGCAAAAAGCAAATTTACATGGCTAAGAAAACGTCTTTTGAAAAATGTATCATTACAAAAAATACAATGGACTTAAAAACATACTTGCCAACCTTGAGACCTCCGATTTCGGGAGGTGGAGGGTGGGGGGCGTGGTCGGGGGTGGGGCGGGGCGTGGTTGGGGGCGTGGTTAAGAGGGGAGGAGTATATTGACAGCTAGAATTCACCAAGTCAAGTATTTAATATATATATATATATACATCCTGAAAATATGCAAACAAAACTGTGTTTAGATAATTGATACTTCAAACTTGCATAAATAAATGTTAAGGAATATAACATAACTTGGCTTCTGAGAGCTTCAAAATGTAATGAATAAAATGCTAAAGTTGTTGATAAACAAGCAATTATTTTAATAATTAAATATGGTCATTTTAAATGAATTAACATGATAATTTAAAATTAATTATTTCAAATATGTTTATTTTAATGTATAATTCTATGGCTGGATAAGGAGTCAGAAAAAATACAAATAAAAATACAATTAATTTTGATGTTTTTAGCAAAATATAGTAAAAATGTATTTAGTTATTTAAAAAAAAATTAATAAATATATTTATTTTTAGGTAAGATAAACATAATAATACAATTTGTCTCTAGTCTGGATGATTTAGTTCTTGTCACCCTGTTGTCCTCCCGTCAAAAAAGGCTGTCCTCACTCAGGTCCTCATGGAGCTGGAGGGGGCGTGGCCTCCAGCTCCGGCTGAAAATCGGGAGATTTTCGGGAGAATATTTGTCCCGGGAGGTTTTCGGGAGAGGCGCTGAATTTCGGGAGTCTCCCGGAAAATTCGGGAGGGTTGGCAAGTATGCTTAAAAATGTCTTCAAAAATTGATTCTTAAAAAATAATACAAAATAGATGGCCTAAAAAACATGTTTTTTAAAAAAAGGAATCCTAAAAAATCTAAAATATTTTGATGGCCTAAAAATTGTATTTAAAAAAATGTATTCTTAAAAATATTACATTCTATACATTTAAATCCATTATTTATTAATATATTTGATTTTCTATTATTTTAAAATTCTTGAAAATTCATGATCGGTTCAAATAAGAACCGTGGTTTGGATGTGAATCCATTTTTTCAGCGCCCCTACTTGCTACGCCGGAATGTTGTTTTCAATTAACTCATTAATGCTGATTGAGCAGGTGGCGCCCTACAGCTAAAACAACATTGGTTCTGTTGCTGCTGTATAGAAGGAAAGCTCTACGGTCATGTAGAGGATCAGTGGCGGCTACTGGTCTTTCAAGTAGGGGAAGCTCCTTTTCAGTGCCCCTCTAAACACAAGTACATTCTGTAATAAAATATAAGATATTTGGTTCGTTCCACCAAAGTAACTTTCCCATGTACTCTGGTAAATAAAGTACCACCCCGCGTTTCCACCAAAAATTACCCGGGTAAATAAAGTTCCACAAGAACTATTTTAGTTCCTAGTAGCGAGGTGGTACTTTGAAAAGTTCCGGCAGGAACTTCCGAGGGGTGAGCTTTGCTGTCCAATGCTGATTGGTTGAACCCAGTTGAGACGTTCCTTAAACTTTGTAGTCGATATTTTAGCCGCCATTGGAGTACGCGAGACGACTTGATTATTTCTTATTTCTTGTCTATTTCCATGACAAGAGGCTTGACAATAGAAGCAAAAGGAACATTTGACTTGCAGGAATGTTTGTGGGGCATCTGTGTGCTGAAGAACACTTATTAGTGGAACTATCTTACTATGTTTTTACTCAGCCGAAGTCTTTAAAGTAGTTTGCTGTTTGATGCTGTTTAGTAATTTTTACAAACTTTAATTCAATACGCAAAGCTATGAGAAGTGGACAGACTCTTTTAAACATATTTACAGAGGAATATAAAGTATTCAGTTGGAATTCATCATCAGGACATCAGCCTAGAAATGTACCTAAGAATACTGTACCTCTCATCCATTCGTCATCAGCCGGATTTGTATAAACTAACCTGGACTGTGAAATGTGGTGGAAAGACAAACCACAAGTCTACAGGAAACAATAGTTCCTGGAACTTTTGGTGAAAAACGGCCGATAAAAATGCAAGATTTTACAAACAAAACTCCACTTAGAGCAGGGGTGCTCATTACGTCGATCGCGAGCTACCGGTCGATCGTGGAGGGTGTGTCAGTCAATCACCAGCCAGGCATTAAAAAAATAGTCCTAAAAATAAGCGATCATAAATCTTCACGATGACGTCACTTTCGTCACTTGATTGACATTCACGGCACCCGAGGGTCTTCTGAGATGACGCTGGCTGCTACCAGCTCAGTAAAAGTACCGACTGGAAGGCGAGAAACACTTTATTTCAACAGACTCTGGCGCCGTACCTGTCGTCAAAACTCCAAAGACCGACTGCACAGTTGCACAATAAAAGCGCTTCTTCATCCTGCCTGCGCTACCAAAATAAGAGTCTCAGAAAGCTGGCGTGCACAAGCTAGCAAGCTGCGGAGTTTGCCAACAATGTATTTCTTGTAAAGTGTATACAAAGGAGTACGGAAGCTGGAAAAATAAGATGCCAAAAACCAACCACTTTCATGTGGTATTGGACAGAAAGGAGGACTTTTTTTCTCCTCCATTCGAAAATGCGAACCCACTGTCTGATTCCAATCATTGCAAGTCATCAGAATCAGGTAATACACCAACTTATATTCTTGTCTTCATGATAGAAAGGAATCTATATGTGTTAAACATGCTTGTATTATCTTTAAACACTTTTAACTTATTACCAATATTAACTATATGTGTTAAACATGCTTGTATTATCATTAAACACCTTTAACTTGTTAACAATATTAACTATATGTGTTAAACATGCTTGTATTATCTTTAAACACATTTAACTTGTTAACAATATTAATTATATGTGTTAAACATGCTTGTATTATCTTTAAACACCTTTAACTTATTACCAATATTGACTGTAAGTGTTAAACATGCTTGTATTATCTTTAAACACCTTTAACTTGTTAACAATATTAACTATGTGTTAAACATTCTTGTATTATCATTAAACACCTTTAATTTATTAACAATATTAACTATATGTGTTAAACATGCTTGCATTATCATTAAACATCTTTAACTTGTTAACAATATTAACTATATGTATTAAACATACTTGTATTTTCATTAAACACCTTTAATTTATTAACAATATTAACTATGTGTGTTAAACATGCTTGTATTATCATTAAACACCTTTAACTTGTTAACAAAAACATATGTTTCATAAATAAGTAAATATAAATTATACATATGAATGAGGTAGATCCCCACGACTTGATCAATTGAAAAGTAGCTCGCCTGCAGAAAAAGTGTGAGCACCACTGACTTAGAGGATTGTAAGACAGTAAAACTTGAAAAATGATCTGGCAATGGTTTCTATTTCAAATTTGCTCATTTAGCTGTCAAATAAAAAGGGATTCAGCCTCAGACAGATCAGCCAATCATCATGCGGAAGCTCAGCGTCCAGGCCAGCCAAGACCAGGACCACTTTCAGAGATGCTCGGCGGGACAAAGCCGAGCATTTATCCAATGGCTGTCTCGTTTGACTGCAATAGAACAACCCACTCTATGCTCCCCCATTGAAGTCAATGGATGCTCAGCCTGAACACTGTTTAACACAGTTCTTCTCAATTATTTTCTGTCATGGTCGTCCGAGAAAGAAGACTTTTCCCGCCCTAAATAGCCTCATTTGTCTATAACATTTTCAAAGGTACACCTTTACATAACACTGTATCCTTAGTAACATTAAATAAAACAAAAACAAAAACGAAATATAGATCAACTTCCAACAAACAATAGCTTTATTAATATTATTTTTAGTCTTTAAAAGAAAATATTTGAAATGCTTAAATTTGCCTGAAAGAAAATTACAAAAAAATCCTTATTTAAAATGAATACATTTTTGGACCGACTTGAGCCATTTGATACTGAAAAATAAAATAAAATACATTTAATAGATAATGATACATTCAAATTAATCAGCAACATTAACTCAGGAGGACACTATATAAAACATTTTAACCTACACAACAAAAATTAATAAAATGATTTGTGCTGATTGCTTTTATAAATAAGGAGGAAGTCAGGATTATTGGCTACAATGAGCATGTTTTGGTGCACAGCTTTTTGAAGCATGGTTTGAAGCATAATACTGCACGATATTGATAAAGCATGTTTCCTGAGGTCACAGTCAAATTGCGTCACCGGGTTTAATTCATTGTGACGCTAACACAATGAATGAGAAAAAAGTCGCAAAAGTAGCTGATTTTGAAAAAAAATTAATCGCATGATAGCGCATATTTAGTCACTGAAATGTAAAAACAAAAAGTATTTGAGCACCTATTTTAATTTAAGGGAAAGCAGTCTTAGAGCAATCGCCACTATAGAGGATCTTTTACTAACAATTTTGCGGCAGGTCCTTAAAAACAGCAGAGCACCTCTTGTCACGAAAATGATCATTAAAAAGGATTTTAATTTATGACCTCCTCAGTCATAAAATCAGTCTTTAGCTTTAAATACTTCTGGCATATGAAGGGAATTTCTACCTGCAGTAAAATGTTGTTTACATGGGGACTATTTCCCATCATAAGCACAATGAAACATCATTAGTCGCCGTTGTTGCAAGAGTCAACATTTATCCACGGCCTCTAAATGAGTGGTAGCGAGGCCTCCCTCCACTCCTCCATGTTGGCTTTGGACAAGGCTTCACACAGCAGTGTCGTGCCATACATCGCACACATAAGCTTACACATGCCTCTCGTGCAAAGTCTCTTCGTTCCCTGTTAAAAAGCACACATACACACAGTACCCACAATCCCTTGCCTCAATCAACAGACTGTAACATTCCTGCCTCGCACCCGCCCGCCGATGACATCAGCGCGCCGAGAAATGTAAAGGAAATCACACTTTTTAACTACTGCTAACTGTGCCACTCCTACTGGAAGAACGCATGTAGTTTAATATTAGAAAACAAAACAAAACAGACAGTGTTTTAGTGTTTAGTGTAGGGAGCGTCTGACAAAAGGCATCTGTGGCACACTGTGCGTTTCGTTTATTAGGTAGAATATGTTTATAGTACAGGTCCGCTCTGCTCTTTTAATGTCTTTGATGTCTATTGTGTTCTTTGATGTTTCCCTCTTACACACATACTTTATGTGTGCTTTGGCTATGAGGTTTTTTTCCCCTTGGCCTCAGACTGATTTTGTTTTTTGTTTTTTTCTCCCCCATCCCCAGCGTTTACCTGTTTCCCATCTTTTTTGTAAAGGGCGCCGGAAGTTGGCAGACCCGTCAGCGATCATGTTCTGTCTCCCTGTAATGTTTGTCTGATCTTGAATGGGATTGTGCTGAAAAAGTATTTCTGATTCTTGAGTTTGAGTTTGAGTTTATTTCGAACATGCAAGCATACAACATGATACATCACAATCTCCAGTTTCTCTTTTCAACATGTTCGAAAAGGAGTAGGAAGAAGCAGAGCTTATTTAATCCTACCCATTTTCTTTTACATAACAGTTGCTAAAACTTTTGTTCACTTCCTGTTCTCAATTTATTCACAATATACTCCATAAGTAATCACAATAAAAATAAGTAAATAAATAATAATTGGTGAAGTAAGTTACATTTCATATGTTGAGATAAGTAAGATTATTTTGTGAGTGAAAGAATGAAAGAATGGATGAGTTAAATAAATTCAGAATGTTTATCATGGTTCTTCTTCTTTGTACTTTGTAAACACTTTAAGTTTGAAGAGTTTCTTGAAGTGGATCATATTAGTACATTGTTTGATTGCTTTGCTTAATCCATTCCATAATTAAATTCCACATACTGATATACTGAAGGTCTTAAGTGTTGTACATGCATACAAATGTTTAAAATTACATTTCTCCCTAAGATTATATTTCTCCTCTTTTTTTGAGAAGAATTGTTGTATATACTTGGGTAGCAGGTTATAGTTTGCTTTGTGTATA